>NC_135693.1:13613718-13913718 GCF_964276395.1 Gasterosteus aculeatus | reverse complement strand
ATAATACTCAACGTATTGTTTGAGCAGTGGAGGAAGAATAAGCAAGCAAGAAGTACCAAAAGTAAAAATGACTCTTTACACAGAAATGCACTTGTCACTGCTATGATTGTTTATACGTTGGTTCATTATTATTGATGCTTTAACATGTGTAATTTGAACTACTTTGCTTTGTACTTTGATCAGTAACAATGCACCATTTTGACTGGTGAGATGTGTTTTAAATAAAATCTTGATCTAAAAAGTAACTAGTAACTTATTAATTCTAAAATAAAGGAAGATCACTCGTATTACATGTGAAAAGTATATTAGCATGAAAAAAGCTTGAGTAAAGTATCTAAAGTATATTGTGCTTAAGAAACAATAGCTGTAAATGTTTTTTTGTGTTACTCTAAAATCATAATGTTTGAATTGTATATTGCTGATCAGAGAATAAAAGGCCACTTGAATACGTACCCTATGATCTCATTAAAACGCAATACAACATTTTATAGGTAAAGTGACTGGTCAATGGATGAAAACATTTATAACTTGCAATGCACACCATTGGTAGTAGCTGGCATACGTTTAATGAACTGAATTTGGTGGAGAAGTGACAGCAGCAGCCAATAAAGACGACTAACTACTCACCTTGTAAAAGTCAACCAGTAGGTTACCGCCGGGTCCTCTGCCGGTTCTCAGGTCCTCTAATGAAAGGGTAAAGTAAACCCCGGGGGAGTCTGAGATGTACAGGCTGTACGTGTTGTTCTGATTCCACTCCTGCACCGCAGCAAACACCTGCTTCTCATCCGTGCTGATAATGTGCATGTCCTGCATGGAGGTGTTGGTTTGGAGAAGAAGAAGAGTTTCGTTAAAGCGAGATTCTTCTTCACAAAATGACATTTGTACAAATCGAACTCTACAAAAACATAACCGTGTCATTTTTGTAATCATCTGATTCGCTTACCTTTGGTAGACAATATTTTGGTAATTTCATCCGCTTGAAGGATTCTCTCATGTAGGAGACGAAGTAGCTGGCTCGTCCTGACTTGGTTACCTTTGCAATAAAGCGTGAAAAGAGAGCTTTGTCATTCTTTAAACACACTGCATATTTTAGTTTTGCTTCCCCTCACGCCTTTGTATTTTCACCATTTCAGGGTCAACAACTCCTTTATTTGCATTTTGGTTGATGCCATGAGTTTTTCTCACATTGTACACTGTCTGAATAATGGAAAAATGGGATGGGAGGTTTTACACAAGACGGAGTCACATCCGAAACGTGAAATGTAAACATGAAGCTAAAACATCTCTGGAAGGAGGTGTGTTATTTTTTCCAACGCATGACTGACTTGATAAAACATTTGCTATTGTGAAAAGCAGAGTAAAACGGCGAGGACCAGAGGAATATTATCACTAACTCAATTAGTCTCAACCTAAGAGGCACTGAAAATTGTGTTGGCCTTATCTACAGTGTGTCATGAAGATCTTAATGCACTTTCCCATCCACTAACAGGCCGAGTACCACTACCTGATTGCTTATTTTCTAATCAACTAGAAGGATTGCGTTTGTCCCCCAACACACTACATTAGGGCTCTAATGGAATAATCTATCGAAAATCAATGAGCTGCATTTTCCCAGGCCACATTTTTGAGGATGTTGCACTTGGCTGTTCCTTCTCTCCCAAGAGACTTTGGAGGTGTTGAAGACTGCTTATTTCGTTGTAGCCCGATCGATAACCTCATTACTCTTTGTCAAGTTAAATCCAACTGCCCCGAGCAATGAAAGTCACAAGAAAGTCATCTGTGCCACCACAGCGCCGCGCAGACATTCTCTCTCCAGTTATTTTCCAACACCGACATCTTCCTCGTGTCTGCCTCTGCCTCGGCGGTCAATCTCATCTCGGCTAAATGCAATTTGGGCATTTTATTGAATCACCATTTCTGAATCACACTGTGATATATACTTTTTTTTTCATCACAGCCATTTCAATCAAGTCTGTGGATTAACTGTGTTGAAAATGGAACTGGGTCACTGCTAAAGTATGGCTGCTGCGGCATCACATCATATTAAAAAAAAAGAAAGAAAATCTGTGGATATATAAATTAAAATATAAACGGTAAACATTTAGGGTGTTTTTATTCAAAATCACTCTGCAAGGAGATTGCAGAGAGATTTAGCATACACACCAACTCCTGAAAAACGTATATGATTAGATTTTTCCCTCAAGGCTGAAGAGCAGAGAGAAAACGACTGAGCTGTGGGTAAAAACGAATGAGGGTATTTGAAAATTACATTTCTAATAATGACCCTGACTGCTGGTGTCTAATTGGAGTCAAAGTCAGAGCGAATGGTAATAAGGACACCAACCTATCTATTCGAGTAATCTCAGTTTGCAAACACATTTTTCAGGCTCGGAGTATGTTTGTGTGCAGACTCAAACACTGAGCGCCGTGCTGTCGCACGAACGAGACAAAGACAAAATCAAACCGCACATTTGGTAAGTGGGGAACAGGTGTGTTAGGGGAAAAGCCATTATATGGGTTTGATGGAGAACAATGAACTGGGTGCAGAGAAAGGAAAAATCAAACTTCACAGAGACAGAATGACAACCTTTCAGTAGAGAGAAGTAATCTATTACTACCCGAACCTGTGTGAAAACATATTCATCCTGCACGACCAGCGAGTTGGTGTCTACGTGTCCAGGAAAGAGGTACAGCCTATTTCCCTCGGTGCATCGTTGGGCTCTGCACTTCACGTACTGGGCACCTGGTGAGAGGTGAAAGGAGTAAGAAGTAAATTACAACCATTTACATATGCAAGCTGTGCTTTGTATGTGGCTAATTTACAAACAAGACGCATAGCCGTACGTTCCCTGTTCTCAAAATAACTTTAGGTTGGGTAACAGTAGAAAGAACCTCTTGCAATCCAAATGCAGTAGCTGCATTCTGTCACACTTCCAAACAATAATAATTCAGAAGCGTATTTTTAGGAATGACCATGAGGATCTTTCCAATGCAGGAAACCCCTATAATTGGTTTGACAGAATACACCAACGCCGTTTAGAAAGGGGGGAGTCCAGGTTTGTCTATGAGACACAGGGGATAGATTAACGAGAAGCAACATCCATCAACCCACTAAAACTCCCCGGTTTTGTCAGGAGACACCCTATTCTGCTTTACTGGACTTGAGGGACCAATCCGTACAACAGAAGGGGTCTCATCTTCCCCGTGACCTCGCTCTAAACGAGGGGAAGGGGGCGGGAGTGGGGGGGGGTCCTCTGGGTGTTGTGTGTGGCAGACTGGAGTGCAGCACTCACGGCCTTTGGCGATGCGCGTCTCGATGTGGACCACATCGGATTCTCTGTCCAGCCCCATTACCGCCCTTGAAAAGAGCGCGAGGAGGAGAAGGATGGAGGGGAGCAGGAGGAAGTGGAGACGTGGGGAAGGAAAAAAGAAAATGAGATAAAAGAGGCAGAGGCCTCGCCGTGTATCAGCTGCAGATGGACACTGCTGTTCTGCGGGAAGCCGCGTGTTTTTATCTCCTGTAAATCAGTCAGTGTAGTTTCTTCACCACCAGCCGCAATTAATCTCACTTCGCCCGAACATCAACACAGGAAACAACAACAGACACCAGCTATTCCCAGAAATATCAACCATCGCAAACGAGAGTTATGATATTGTGGGTGACAGCAAAACCATTTTGAAAAATAAGTATCTCACAAAATGTGCATGGAGAAATGGTTTCGAGGAGGACAAATAATGCATTGTCGCCTGTGTCGCTACACGTGCTGCGCCGTTCTTATTTATCTAACGCCTTGCTGTTCATGCATGTGGAGAGGACGTCCTCCAACCAATGTCCTTTTTCACGGCGGGAAAAACACTCTCGGGTTTTTGACGCGTACCATGACAAACAGGGATAAACGGGCTTACATCGATATTCACTGCCTTGTGCTCGAGCAGTCCGGATTACTAAATGACAGCGACAGCAAAAACAGCATGTCGCATTTGTGCTCAAGGGAAAGGAGAACAATTTCCCTTCAGATCTACCTGACGAGGATGAGATGAGTTTTACGCTCGACTGCCATGAGGATCTGTTTCTGACAAGGGGTCAGGGGTCATCAGCATTGTGATAATGCAAATTCTAATTAACCGCTACACAGAAGTAGGATCCAAATAATCATACCAGTAGAATCGGCCTGGCATCACGTTGTCATGAATAAGCTGCCATTTCTTCCCAAAGTCCATTGAACTGTACAGCTGCAAGATAAAATCAAGCCAATCTTCATCACACGAGTTTTAGAAAGGACATATCGTTGATAACCAGTGCAGCCATCATCACGCATCATCACATCGCGCACAAAACAAAAGACAAAACAAACCACATGTATTCATTGTGCGCTCAAAGGCTACCTTGCTGTCATGACTGTAAGCCAGTATCCAGTTCTCCTGTGCCGGATGGAAAAGCAGGCTGAGGATATTGAAGTTAATGGGATGCTTCTCAAAGCTTGCTCCTTCATCTGAACTGATGAGAACAGCGCTCTCTACCTCTGGGTCGCTGAGCATCATTATCTAAAGTACAGAGGACGAGAGAGAGGGGATATGACATTAAGAGAGAGGGGGGGGGGGGACAGAGATACTATCATTTGGCAGAAAAGAAAATAATAATGTAATTTGATGTCAGGAATGACCTTGTGAGGGATCAAAGTGATGAAATCAACAAGGAAATGCTGACCTTCTGTTTGTTGGTTGGGCAGACGTACAGGTAGCTTAAGACCGTCCTTGAGCCGACTTTGTCGTTGAGTTTGGAGTAGGTGCTTCCGTAATCAGAGGATCTGGACGGAAACAGGAACGACACATTGCGTGTTTGTATGTTAGAGAACTCACTGAGTCGGATTTGAAAGCACCACAGACTATTGGACTATTAACTACAAATCAGTTAGTTTTGCGATGCCTGCCTCTTCATGGCACACCACATGTTTTTAGATGGATGTTTTTACCTCTAAGACCTTCCTTTCCTTTATGGAAAGAAAATCAACTCGTCTGGCTTCATGCTTCATTTTTGTTTTTCATGCACTGATAAAGAAGCACTTCTGAAATCCCGCTGAAGGTGCCGTGCTGAAAAGGGGTGCTGTCATTAATCCACTAGTATTCTACTGTAAGTGCTCAAAAGGGATTACGTGAGAAAATATAATACAGAAAAACACACTCACTAATGGAAAGTCTGCTCTTTATAAAACCCTTCTTTTCAATTTCAACACCGAATGGTGGTTGAATAAAAACTATAGAGCTTTAGCGTAGTCAGTTGCTGTTGTCAAAATTCTATTTAACAGAAATTAAATTGATTAAATGAATAACAGTTGAAGGACCCATACAGAGTTTTTACAGAGTGAGAAGTGTCTTGACGAGTTTGTGGCCATTTTGTTTCTATGCAAAACAATTTTCAAGGCAGGTAGCTGAACTGTGTCACAAAGCTTTCTGGATATATATATATATATATATATATATATATAGATATATATATATATATATAGATCTATATATCTATATCTATATATATATATAGATATATATATATATCTATATATATATATATATATAGATATATATATCTATATAGATATATATATCTATATAGATATATAGATAGATATCCAGATACTGAATTAAATGCACTAATCTAAACTATTATTGAGACAAAATAAGAAATGGAGAAATAGCTAAGTAAATTGTTTTTCAAAAAAACAAAGGAGAGGGAGTTGCCCGGACAAATAATTGTTTACACTCCTTACCTTCAAGATGAAAAAGTGGAGTCAATGCTGGTTTAGAAATACTAAAATAAACAAATTCAAAATAGTATTTGCCTTATGAATGAATGCATTCAATGGGGCTGTTTACATCACTGAATGTTTACATAACAGTGTTTATAATAAAATCAGCGCACCCTAGGCATGTTCCTTTCATTTTTTTTTGAATTAACTATTAGTGCAAGTAATTGGAAAACTCCTTATTGATGCATACAATGGAAGCTGACAGTGTTGCATCATTTTTTTTGACAACACACAAGGAATATGAATAGGTTATTAAGTTTATTAGCTTTCTGTACTAAACATGTTGACATTTTCAAATGGCATTCCTCACTCGCAGCAACAATAGCATTCAGCAACATGGCTTTGATAAAAACATCATGTTAAATATCCACTTCATGTCAACAAGTGCTAAGTGGACATGTAATGAGGCACTGTCTGCCTGCAAAAGCACTTAATGGACCTCAGGTATGCTTTATGAAATGGTCAACACTAATGTACTCACCTGACTTTATTAAGTATGACTGTTCAACCACTTATTAAAGCAACTATCAGCTGGTGAAGACTATCTGATCAAGTTCAAACCAAGCTTTTAAACGGAATATTTAACCTCCATCATCATCAGCATCGTATTTCAGAATACGGTGAATAATCAGTGAATTTCACATCCAACCATCTCGAGAGATTGGCCCAAAAGAGACAAAAAAATCATCTGCGCTGCAGTTCTCTGGCCCAAAATGCCTTGCTGATGAGGTCAGAGGAGAAGCGCTGCCTGCGATGAGCTGATGACAAGGAAGCAGAGACTCCAATAACCGCTTGTCACAACAGGCGTTGAGAGAAGAGTATGTTTGAATGCACAGCAGTTGAACCTTGAAGCAGATGGGTTACAGCAGCACAAGACCACAGCGGATGCCACTCCTGTCGGCAAACAGCAGGCAAACAGCAGGACCCTGAGGTTACAATTGGCAAGGGCTCTACAAAAAAAAAAAGGCCGATAGAAGATTTGGAAAAAAATGTGCCTGGTCTGATGAGTCGCAATTCCAGAGATATTTAGATGGTGGGGGTCAGAATTTTGCATGAACAAATTGGAAGCCGGGATCCAGCCAACCTGCCGGCGGCGGCGTTGCGGTGTGGTGGATCTTTTCTTTGCACATTTCACGTGTTACTAGCAGCTTTTAAACACCCCAGCCTGGCTGAGTATTATCACTGACCGAGTACCACAGTGTGGCCGTCTTGTGACGGCTACTTCCAGCAGGAAAACACACAATGTCACAATGCCAAAATCAACCCACCGTGGTTTTCCGAAAATACGTTTTCTGTACTTGATATCTGACATCTGAGGAAAGTTTTCAGCACCTCATTAAATCAATGCAATGTGGATTAAAGTAAATTCTTAAGGCAGAAGGGAGTCCGACAAAGTACCAGCAAAGTGTAGCTAATAAAGTGGTTGGCTTGTGGCGTTTGTATTAACTGCAAATTGCAATAAAAAGACAAAAACATTGAACACAAGCATTGTCCTTGAATATAAAAACAATTCTGAGCGATGAACACATTGTTGTCTCCCAGCCCATTACTCGGCATTCATGCTCATGGATATGTGTGTATTAAAGACAATGAGGAAGGAATTCAGGGATCAGTGGTGAAATCCTTTCATCCTGCGTTTTCATTTTCTATCTTAAATTAAGGCCTATTGTTCTCCCTGTTTTCAACTGACTCAGATATTTAGTTCCATCCTCTCGTATTAAGTTTTTATTTCAGCAGAGGAAGCGTAATTGTGGTATTTTGGTTTCTATAGTGGGACAAACGAGCACACAAAGCCGACGAATAGAGGTTTGATTTAAAAAGAGAATAATAAATTAGAAGAAACTATACAGTTCTGTGTCCCTATTAATTAAATATCCTTCTGAATGTAGTCACTTAGTTGTACCACATTATGTGATGGTGCGTATACAATCCATGCATCCCCATGACAAGGGTAGATGTGTTAGTCATCCCAATCTTCATAACTCTCCTTCCTACCTCGCCAATCCACACTCCCGGTTCTACCTGAGTGCCTCCTAATGTCATTTTCCTGCATAATTGGATAGATACCCAGTGTCTGCTACCATTGTCTGTGCATCAATCTGAGTCGTCCCATTTGGTGTTGACATTGTTCACAAAGCCTTACCCCTCAAACTCATTTGTGTTTGTGTTTAAGGACTCCTTTCAGTTGGCATATCTGTGTTTGATGACACTGTGGAATGAAGCCTTTAAAATGATGTTATTAGATTGTGAGGTTTACTGTGCAGAAAATAAAACAAAAACTTGAAATGCGTTTAGAAAGTTTTCACCCATTGTTCTGCACATCTGCCACCGACAGGGGCCCCCGAGCTGTGGTCATAAATCATTTACTGTGTCATCAAAGGAATCATTTACTCACGTTTCTTCTCAATACATTCAAATCTCTGTTTTTCTAATACTCACACTAAGAGCTTTTGTGCAACCCCTGAGGTACACTCTAATTTACTGGTGGTGCTACTGTTAAGCAGACATCTTGATGATGGAAGACCTCCTGTACACAATATGGGATTTCAAAATGTGTCAAATCGGGTGTAAATCTTGGCGGCGCCTCTGGTGAAACAGATATTAATTTGGAACTCTGTGCTTGGCAGACTGATGGTCTCTTTTCCACATGTATTTCAGTATGAAATGAGTTCTCTGCAGGTTATGGGAGAGGTGAGAAAAAAGCCATATCGGGGCACTAGATTGGCCTCCGTGGTATGATCCTTAATGAATTCCATTCTTATTTATGATCGACAGGGCACGGTAGCTCACCTCTCAATACATGCTGAACAGAATTACTACGGCTATACAGCAGCAATCGCATGTCAATTGCCTAAGAAACAAAAGGTTATGGACAATCAATCCTAAAACTCCATCAGGACGTTTCTAGGTCAGAGGAGAATAATCCTTCAGATAACTCTTCCGGTGTATCTTTCAAAAATAGCCTTTCAAAAACGTTATTTGTTGATAATGGACAGAAAATAGGATGGGCCTCTTAAAAGATGTTTTATTTAGGAGACTTGAAGAGGCAAAGATGAGAATGCTTCATTCTGAACTACTTCCGATTGCTTTATTAAAATAAACTTCATATTGGCTCCCAGTGAAACTTGATTGTTTTTATCCTAGCAAATGGCGACACTATAAATCACACTTACACTACACTGCACTCTCTATGAATATATTATCCTTATTGTTTTTAGGGCTGTGCTTTTTCATTTTCATAAAATCCTCGCAATAATGCCGTAACCTTTGTATTTAGATAGAAGCAGGGAATAACAGCGATGATTAAAAACAAACTTACCTCCAAAGTGAGCTCTCAGTAACGGCGCCCAGGTTGAAATCATACAGCTTAGTCAAGATCAGGATCACCTACAACATAAGAGCAAGGAACACGCTTAATTATATGTCACTAAAACGCTTTTGAATGAGTTCCTCATTACCTGTCTACACCTAATGGTGTGGAATGAATACAACATGTCTGCTAAATCCCCGCTATTAATGAATATAAGCCCTATACTGTATGTTATCCAGTGTGACAAGTGATCCTCGTGTTGCCAGGAGATGTCAGTCTGACGCTGACAGGATCTGAAGAAAAAAATGAGGCCTGTCGAGAATTTTGTCCGTAGCTCATGTGGAATGATACCCACGTAACGGCAAAAGCTGAACATCATTGTTCACTGGAGAATGAAAAGATATGCAGTCACTGGCTGCAGAGCCCCCTTCCCTTATGTCTCCTTTTACCTACAAAATAATAAAGTAGCTGCAAAACCACCAACAAATATGGACCCTCAAATGTCGTAGAAAGATGTTATGTCACTTTTTTAACTCACTGGAAGATGTCCAGTTGCAGTCTCGGCTAAACGCTTTTGCGTGTTCTCTGAGGTTGGTTGGACAATGTGTTTCTGGGGGAAACAAAAACGTGGCCCATAAAAGCCAGACGAGGCACAGAGGGCAGAGTGAAATGGTGTGCAAACGAATTATTGTCACTCCAATGGCATTATAAATGACTTCCCATGGGGACGCTCATAACTGTAGAATAGAAAGGGGGGAGGGGGGAATGCGGTAGAGAGTTTAGGGCAGAGCATGGAGGGGGAAGACGGAATGGTAGATAGCAACAATCAAGGAGCAGGAACATGGCATAATATGACGAATTTTTAAAAGGCCTGAAAGATATGTCAAAAGCTCAATTACAGCGAGTTTAAACACATTAACCTTGTGGGACCCACGGAACGAGTCATTAAACCGAGAAAAGTCACACAAGACTCCGAGGAACAAAGACATGCCTCTAAGCCTGCTTTGGAAATGTTAAGAAACCAATTGACCCACAATTTAGCCATCAGCGGCCACTGTGCGTGGCTAGGGACTATCTGCATTACAGGTTAATTAACCAATCACACAGAGAGATAAGCATTTGCATAACTAAATGCGCCACGTCTGCAAGGTCCAACGCTGGAGTCTGAATCAATTTGGAGTACAGACTTAGTTAAGTGTCTGTGATGTTAGGCCTAATTGCCTGCTTTGAAAAATACATACAAGAGAAAAACTCTTCCAAACTGTTGATCACCTGTCTCTTTGATTCTCTTTTGCTAACAGCAATGACTCTGTGTCCTGGGACATTATATATACCACAAGGTAAATTGAATCTGGAATTGATTTCATCAGTGTCAAACTACAGGCGTTTCATCCCTAACCAAAGGGATTTAAATATCCAGCACTGCAAATGAACCGAGTGAAGAACGTATAAATGTTCCCAGTTTTATGGGTTTCAATCACTTGCACCATCTCGCACATGGATCCAATTTAATCAAATACTCACGAACTTAGTTGAGGACGTTTAACTGAGTCTAAAAATAGCCCGAAATGGCAACGCTTGATGACAAAAGCCTCTCAGCACCCGAGCTGTCATTAGGAGCTGCGTCTTCAACGTTGTCAACGTGTTTGTGCTGTTGCCTCATTAACAAAAGCTGACCCGGTGAAATGGGTCACTAGAGATCCACCTCCGGGACCAACGGACCAGTGAGGCAGATGACTGTTTGGTTGATTCGTCCCTAGGTAGATACATCGGGAGAATGCGTGTTCCCATGTCTTCAACATTATTGATAGCTGTGCGTTTGGGACTACAGTCAATAGCTGGCAATTACATGCAAACGCTGAGGGAAGGCAAAAGACTTGCACATCGGTGGTACGGCTTAAAGGAATGCTTTACCCACACGATTACCATTTGCATATAAAGTACTTAGCACACAATACCTTGAATCCTTCAAAACGACTTAGTTGTAGAGACAAAAAGAAAAATCTTGACGAATTGAATTACAAATTCTGAAAATATGAATGCGGCTACAACGGCGGAATTCTATCAAAAGAAACTCTCACACAACCTCATGGAGTATATTCCAACCCTTGAATGGACGAGTAGCTACCTGAACAAGCGTGAGACCGTTTTTGAAATAAAATAGTTTTATCACTCATGACTGAGTGGTGAGAAGTGCATAAATGAGAATTGGATTATACTACATGTTGTAACGTTTGTAAACACATTCCAATGAAGTTCTTCACCAATTTATTTGAATTCATTAAGACCTTTCTCAGTTTTTTTATTTGCGAGAAAATCAGTTTTAATTCAAGGTAACACACAAATAAATTATATTCAAATAGTCATTTTTGGAGTTGAAGTATACCTTTTGGTTTATGGTGCAGCCCTGCATTTATGTAAATACTGGGACCAAACAAACATAGAATGGCTTCCAGAATTATTTTGAGCCTTCTAGGTAAATACAATTTTCCATGCGTAATATCGCTCACTTGCATACATGAAATTAAGTAAGGACCCTGGAAGGCCAAAAGCAGTGCATTTATTCATGTTTATGTTTTATTGATGTGAGCAAAGAGAGCTTTGCCCCGGGAAAGTCAACCAATCATTTTTCAGATTGGCTCTCCTCCTCTGAGGAGGAGGAGGAATTGGCTTTAGTCATCCTTTTATCCCAAAGTTCTATTTTATCACTTTCTTTTCCTGCGTTGCTTCCTTTTTGGGGAGGAATTCTCCGTTGTTTCGTCGTTCTTTCAGTCTCTCTTTGTTTGTTTTTCTTTATTCCTTTTTAACAAAGGCTCTCCAGGTCCTTTCATTGACTGCGCGTTTCTTTTAGGTTTAGCTTTTTTTTTTAATGCAGCTTCATTTCACCTGCAGAGGGAGAAAACATCCTTAAAGGCACAGTCAGTGCTGTTTGGCCATGCAAAGGTATTAACTCTTTTGCTCTCAAATTTTTAGAGTGCTTCAGTGGGACGTGAGAAGCATCTCAATTCCACGTCGGCGGGCAGAGGATTTTCTACAGAGCTCGCTATTTAGTCATGAATCATCTCTGTGTACTGTCCAGTAACATGGCTATCAACGAAATGAACTAGCACATCCGTGCAGCTTTATAGAGCTTTCTTACGCCGCGCTCCAAACGGAACCCGTTGCCCCCAGTAAAGCATCATTAAGGCAGCACCCGTCAAAAACATTTCTGTTTAATTGGGTAGCCAAGGGAAAAAAGGGACGCCAACTAAAAAAAATAAGATCACACCTCCAGATTGTTGATTCTTTCCTTCTCATGGTTAACACACAACAGGAAGTAGGATAAATCTTCAGAAATGTAAGAAATGCAGATACTCTTATGTAGATCTGGTACTGTTTTTGAACGTAGCCGCAGGGGCCAACTGAAAGATCTAAATTAATTTCCAAGGGATCCCCAAAGTTGATAAGAGAGAGCGATGTAAGGCTCTTTGTCATGTCACGACTAACAGTTCATTCTCAGGGAACCATTGAGAAAGATATCCATATTATTTACCTTTACTAGATAGGGAAGATGTCACCGCTGAAATGCTACTAATTTACATTCTAGTGAATACACATAAGCCCTTGTATATTGTACTATGGGGTAAACATCAGAATAGAGGAGTAACCCTTGAGTTAAATGACAACATCAAAATGCTTGACAACTCACTGAAATGTGTCAACCCTATTAAATCATGTCTTAAAGATTAAGCTTCTATAAGCTGGCTTTTACGCAAATATAACTGCTGTCTTAGTTTCAATTTTTGCTGCCTTATCAGATTTGAAAAATTAGAGTAAAAGTCAGTTTTCCAACTCAAATATTTTAATCAGTTATAACAATAATAACTTTATTTGAACAGAAAAGTACCTCACTGATACTAACAATCTTTTTCAGCAGTACAACAAAGCTCATTCAACACACATGTTTCACAATTTGTGACATACACCAAACAAAACAGTTATTAGTGTACTGCAGATTATATATATATATATATATATATATATATATATATATATATATATATATATATATATATATATATATATATTATGTTGGCCAATAAATAAGATGCAGTTCTAGTACAGACGTTTCAGTACTTTTTATATTATAATCTAGTCAAAAATATCTGTTATTACAACTTAAAAAAGGGATCGGTATCAAGGTTGTTAGTGCTATCTGTGTGTGTGTGTGTGTGTGTGTGTGTGTGTGTGTGTGTGTGTGTGTGTTTTAAAAGAAAGTAGCATATCCCATCTGTTTCTTGTTTGCTTTAACTTGCAAATATCTGAAACACATCTGTGAATTCATCGGTTGTGCTTTTCCACAGGCAGGAAGGTAATGAAAAACAAATATCAGATTGAAAAAGAAATGAAACTGACTAAATGAAAGCACTCAATAGTAGAGACATGGTCATGAAAACATGGATAATCACAATGGATTGATTGAAGAGTCCCTACAGATTCAACAAAAATACACAAAAGATGTTTTTGAGTGCAAGTGGTATCTGTTATAGGCAAGACTGGGTTGATGCTTAGCCTTTACATGTGCTTGTACCTGTGTCGTTGGATAAATGCCCCCTAATTTTGCTAGTTCCTTTGAATAATAAGAGTTATAGCAGTACGTGAGGTGCAAGAGGAAACACATTGGAAAACCTAGTAGGATGATGATGAACACATCCTAGCAACATCCCAGACACCAGATCTGGCCCATCAATGACTCACTACACTGCATTTACCTGGCCAGTTGCAATTCTGAAGAAACAAAAATAAAACATGTTTCATGTGTTGTTAAACTCTGCATTTTGCATTCTCAACTTCATTAAGAGAAATTAAATAGAAACCGAGCGCGAGTCATTGGAGTAATTCCGCCAAGTGCTGTGTTTTATCAAAAGTCCAATAGCTAATTAACATCGTAGATCCCCCACACAGCGAGAACATGTTATCACTTTCAATTAAAATGTCTTGTGATGTGAAGGGAAAAGAACACAATGAAGACTATTGTTTTATTTTACTTTGTTGAGATAAAAACACATTTGGAAAAAACTATTTGTTTATAAAGTCATTTGTGTATTAAAATGATGTGAAGACAACACGTCCAACGCGCCAAATACATAAATTGCAACTTCATTAATATAGATTAATATATTCATGCATCCATTAGAAATGATCTGATGCAAACACCTGCAGAGAAAAGAAATGCAGTATTTGTTGCAAATTTGCATTCATTTCTTTAAGGCTCGACACAGCGACGAGGGCAAAATCAAGACGCACTGCAAGGGGGCGGAGGGATATGAACACAACAGCCTGATTGTGGCTCAGTGAGGACGTCTCCAAAGTAGAGCACTTAGCAGAAAAGACGAGTGTCTTTCGGGAGAAATGGTGCGGTCGAAGAGAGGCCTGACTCTGTCCTCATCTTATCTGTGGACCAAATTGATTGTTTGTACTTTTGGGGGCGAAAACACACTCACCGGGATTCTTCTTTCATCGAGCAAAATGCGAGGCGTCCCTTGTGCATTAGTTTGCTGTCTGTCTGCTTGCTTTCCCTCCTGACTCCGGAGCTTTGGTCGTATTGCTCCGATGCAAGTTTCAACAATCAATTCAGTCCATCATGGAGCGGGGGGGGAATTAATGAAATGGGCTGAATAGGAAAGGGATTCACTTCTAACACAGCTCTGTTGTTTTGGGCATTAAGATGCTTTGTTTCTTTAAATCAAGCTTTGGGTAAAACGTAAATTAATTAGTTTAATGGACTAAGTATGAACTAAGTATAGAAATATGCTCCAAACTGATTTTTCTTCTTTGTTTTTGTAGCCAAATGCATTCTGGTTTGTACAAAAGGTGGAAAAACAGGAAGCGCAGCATTGAAGGACAAATCTGATGGGAATTTGGAAAGCGTTCAATGGTTTTGACACATTTGACAAGGTTTTAGTCACGTCCCGTGCAATTTTAAATGGATTGTAAGCGACGTGGAGAAAAGGAAACACAATATTAGCATTTTACTCTTAAAGTGTATTGTTCAGTGGATGAAGGTACGGAAGCATGACTAAACATACTTCCTTTCCAGTACAAAAGTTGATCAAATAAAATCTTTTGATCAGTCTGAACACTGCCTAGTTTATACTTTAATTTGAACAATATGCATGTATTTCCTTCATTCTCTTCTATTAAGATTTGGATTTTAATGGCATGTCTTCTGTCAGCGGGGATCTAAGCCGGATCAAAAGGCGATAGTGGGTCCTAATTGAGGTTTTGGAAAAGAGAGGCGCTGCACCTTAACAGACCCCAAAAAGTGCAGCGAGAATGCGATGATGAGCTAAATGTGTCGCACAATTCCTTGTTTCGCCTTCCCACCCTCACATTGCTGAATGGCATTGTTCATAATGTGTAGAGTTAAGTTCAGATTTGAGTACCTATATATCCTAAAATACAGCACCAGTCAAAAGTTTGGACACACTTTCTCATTGAATTATAAGAGAAAATGTATCCAAACTTTTGACTTGTACCGTCTGCCAGGATTGGAAGTGGGGTTTTTTCCAGGCAACAAACCACTATGTTTTTGGTCTGAATTGAGGTCACAGGAAGGTGGTGAAGTTAGAGCGGATCGGTGATGGGATTCCATTCATTTGTGCAGGTCAACTTTGTTTTGGGTGTTTTATCATGATTTGGACTAATTTCTGGACCAGTTGAGTTTTTTTCCCCTGGTGAAATGGTGTAGATACAGTTCAGTCAATGGGTCCCTTCTTCAATTTAAAGAGATTCTTCCAAAAACATGGTTTTATACATACAGATATGTACGAGGTACATAACTTTGCATTTAGCCCATCCTCAGCAGTTTAGGGGCAGCGGTTTGCTGTTAAGAGCTCGGGAGCATCTGTGGGTTCAGTGAGCTTGTTTGGTATTCATATTTTGCAATTTGGCAAATAAATATCATTACCATTTTATGTTGATGGACTGCATTATGTTTACTTGCAAATTAATTTGTTGTGAGAAATTAGAAGTACACACACATCACTTAAATGAGACTAGGTCAGTAGAAAGACATTTTGCGCAAAATATGACAATATGTTTGATGAAATCTCTGAATATTGAGCCATTGAAAGATGAAGAAGGAGTTAACAATAAAGGACAATGGAATTTATTGGGATCATAATAACATATGGTCCTTTAAAGCTTGTGAAAAGCATTATTTAACTATAAGAGTATGTAATAAATTGAAATAATACCTTTTTGTATTTTGTGCTTTTTTTGTATTTGCACTGGAATGATGTACCATTCACATCTGCTACAATACAATCATTGACTTGGTGAAATTATGCAGAATTTCTGCAATCTTTCCTCTGCAGGTGGGTATTTTGTCATATGTTCAGAATTGTTGACATAATTTCATCCACCTTCTTCTCGTTTTGTTCAAGGCAGAAAGAACCACTGATTTCAGAGAATTCGTATCAAGATACCAATTGGTCGAGTGTGCCATTTTGTAAATGTATCATTTTCTGTTTAAAATGTTTCTATCATCTCTATTGATTGCCCAGTGAATGTGTGTGTGGGGCTTTATCTTATCTATCCCGCTAAACAGGATAAAACTGTCTCCGAGCTATCCTTGTAATGTGTAAATGCATCAGTAAATGTCGTTCTTCGAGACCAAATACCGCTTCAATGTTCTGCAAGTCTCAGGTTTTAATGTCACGCAACTTATTTCACCTTACAAAAGTAGCAAGAATACTAAAGAACAGGACAAAATTAGTCAGGTCCTTTTAGCATAAAGAAAACAGTTTCCATTAATTGCCTCGTTTAGAGTTGACTCTATCTCTGTGATGATTAATAAAGAGGTCATCACCCAATTTGAAATTGAAATTTGTGATTTCTCCCAATCAGAAAATGCATAAATTTGTTTTCATAACCTAATCACAGCTAAAGTATGTGTCTGCCACACTGCAACAAGTATTAAAGTAATTAATCACATGCAAAACTGTCAAATATAATTCGGCACCCGCTTTGTCACTTTGATTAAAACTGTAATAAGTGTGTGTTGTGTGTGTTAAGCAGAGGGAGAGAGGCTGAGACAGATCATTGTGAAATCATGCTACAACGCTGCGCTTGGACATGAACTCGTGGCAGCCTTTACATTTGCTGTTTAAAATGCACTTTGAGAGTCAAAAGTACAGTCTAAGTGCTGAGGAAGTGCTGAGCGCCCATGTTAATGTGATGCATCACGGTCCCCAAAGCACAAATGATTCATGAAAAAAGGGGCACAAATGCATGTCATTTGAAGAGTAAAACCTTGTATTTCTCACCAAATTATTTCAACAGAGAGAGAGGGTAAATTGTATCCCATGTACCATAAAATAACACTAAGGCATAAAAACATTTTGTATTTCTCTCAACAAATTTTTCTCAAATGTATCACTCACGCTTATGCGAAATTGTTTTTTCCTGCTGTAACCAGCAATCTGCCTCTTACATTCTATCAGCGTCTTACAATCACATCAGTGGACAGTGCACCCCTAAAGGCTCGAGACGGGCTGGATTATTGAACGGACTCATTGTGCCGACATCCCGAGGGGCAAGCAGGTGGAGGACGAAAATGGCTAGTAGAAAAAAAAGAACATTGTCTTATTTTTTCTTCTATCCGAAACCACTTTAAAATCCGTATCTAGTCAAATGAATCAGAGCCTTGACTGACCAACCACATTACACAAAAAAGGTCTAAATGCTGAGCCCCACTTTGACTGAACCTTGTGTGCCTTTTTTTTTCAATTAAAAAGGGATTTTTACCCAAAAATTATAACTTTAAAACCATGAAAATAGGATTGTGTGTGTGTAATAGAAAAACATGAAAAATTATCAGACCTCAGATTTATCTTTTTAAAGCTTTTCATCATCCTGTAGGACCCACAAACTGGGGTCAAATGCCTGTGTGAATTGGGAACCCATTCCAACTGATTTTATGGATCAAGGAGTTTCTATGGAACCAGCTCTGGCATGTTAAATGGAATGGCTGTCTATCTAATGAACCGGTTTTAAACACAAGTGTGCCCCTGGGCCGTGCCATTTCCTTTTTTTATATTGTCTATTTATACCGTTGAGATTATGTGCAACAATAACCGCTTCGTTCTGATTAAGCACGGGGACAACAGGGCCCAAGGGGCCTGTGTGATTCCCATCCAGTCACAGCAGAAACAGACAAAAAGATTTTATAGAGGTGCCAGATAGATTTGACTCTCACTACTACTTCAGACCCGACATTGCCAATTAACAATGAGATTGACCCCTAACAGAAGAACAACAGCTGGCATCATCGATGTTCACCTCCTCAGACCCTCATTCTCATTATAGGTGGACCTTATCTACACCAGCATACAGTATGCTTTCAAAAAGAGAAGCTCAAGGGAGGCGATGTCGATAAAGTCGCTCATTAACTCTTCTTAACAACGGCGCCTAGTTTGGTCGGCTGTCAGTGAGGAGCTTGTAAAAATGGTCAATCAGGAGCCGAAAATCATTTAGCTGCCAATAACTCACTGATCACCAGCTGACTGGCCCCACTAAGACTTTTGCCTTTAGGAGGGGGGCAGGGGGGAGGTACGCATGCCTCGACTGTAGGATGTGCTGCGAGGGCTGCTGAGAAAGATAACCAACATCGTGTTACAGCTTGAACACTCGTGTAAGGCAAAAATACTGACATATTGATTTACCATATAGAGCATCCCAAGCCAAGTTTATTTATCCATAGTTTAATTAGTTTGATCTCACCTTGTGCTTATATTTCTGGCACGCGGCATTGCAAAGATTTCTGATTCCTGAAATCATGAATCTTCATCTCTCCATCCCCATGCACATTCAGGTAAGTAAGAAACCTCCCGTCAGTAAATATTAGAGGCTGTTATGTTATGTTATGACGCACGCATTAAAACAGGGGACTTGTGGAGTGTGTGTTTTATCCCCACGGTCAATTCCAATCAACGTTATCTCAGGTAAAGTCAGAGACCGTAAAGCAGGAATTCCCACTTTTGTCTTGCTAGCGAGCTACTTTTTAACTGACCGTAGTCATGGCGATCTACCGCCCCACCCATCCCCACCCTCCGAGGAACGACCCACAGCGGGGGGGGACAGGTAATCATGCAAACGGGTAGTAGCGGTAATCACATGGAACAACAGCGCTGCAAGCCCCGAGCACAAAAACACACCCATACGAAGAAAAAAAACGAGCCTCTCATCGGTCATACACTCTTGGTCATTAACTTCCTCGATGCACTGATTGGAGTCAGCCACGGTCGCTTTTAAATCAAACTAAATGGGCCCGTTAGTAAGCAAGGATCGTTAATTAGCATTAGCATTAGCTTCCGTTGGCTCCCGCAGTCGACTGCGCATGCGTGACGTGATGATTTTATCAATGGCGGGCGATCTGTTGGTACTCCCACGGCGATCGACCGGCCGATCGTGATCAACCTCTTGCCCGCCCCCCCCCCCCCCACCCCCTGCCGTAGAGCTATGACTCCAGGCTTTGATGTCTCGCACAATCACAGAAATCAAATAAAAGATGGTTGGGCTGATCTGTGGACAGATTTGAGGTTTTAGAAGATGAATTTTTTATCAAATGCTTTACCCCCCCCCCCCCCCTCCATCCCTCCACCCCACGCATTCACCATCACCTGCTACATCTTTCTCATTTCACTCCCTGTGGGACTTTACATCTTGGCCAGATCACAGGCAAAGTCTTGGATTGAATATTTGATTGAGCTACCCAAGACCACGGGAATGAAGTAATTTTCCTTCAAATGTTCCTTTTAGATTGGATTTATTATCAGTCATTTACATCTATTATAGTCTGAGCTCTAACACCCAGTCATAAAATGCCATCAATTTAAACCCGGCAGTTCCACTCGTACTTTTTGAGCCCCAGACAGGCGTCCAGACTGTATAAATCTCACATGTTGACTGGCTGCAGTGACAAGCTCATCAGTGATGATCCAGTGAACAGTGTCCTGCAGTATAAAAGGCCATTGTTGCTGAAGACATCTCAAACCACCAATATTTCACAATACAGCTCACAAATCAGATTGCATTTCTGGTTCATTTCAACGGAGACTGTCCGTAGCAATATATCAATTTGGGTAGAGTCTGCAACGCCTTCGACGTAATGAAATATGTTACCAAACAAAAATTGAAATGCGTAGTGGTTAAAAAAGCCAGCCTTTTAAAATTTTCTGCAGAGTTGGATATTGTATGGATATTAAGAGCGTTTCTGGAACACACAAATCTTCTGATTAATGTTCCTGGCACACACCCTTTCCCCCAACAAACTGAGTTGATCTAAATTACCTGCAGTAAAAAAGACAAAGTAGCCCCATTGTTTAGTCTAAGCCTGTGTGTAAGATCCTTGTACCTGATAAATGCTGGAGCTTGCGAACACTTTTGCATGCAGCATGAGATAAAATCTTCCTTGTTTTGTCTTAGTGGTGGTAAACTGGTGTGTGTGTGTGTGTGTGTGTGTGTGTGTGTGTGTGTGTGTGTGTGTGTGTGTGTAAGCATAGGGGGTGATCTGGGTGGTTGCTGCAATGTCTTGTCATTCATTAAGGCAATGCATAGTTCCATCAACCTGTTTTGAAGCGCAAAGCTCGGCAACTTTTGAACCACAAATATTACAATGCAGCGTTCATCCAGGCAATTAGACAACTATACCAACAATTGTGAGACAAATATCAACGACAAAAACCTGGTGGATTTAAAAGAAGGTTATAGTCTCATCAGTGTCACATTAGTTTGCTGGACACAATCCTTATTAGTAGCGATTGCACCTTCCTGAGAGACAATACTTTAAATATTTCATAAATAATGAATGTATTGGGATTGCTTCACAGAAATGAACCTGCGCGTTTAACTGTTCATTTTAGGTTGAGGGCACAAACACTTTGTTAAAAAAAAAAAAAGATTCACGCGGTTTTGGAAAAGCCAGAGGGAATCCTGCAGGTGAACACTGATGTCCATCAGGCGCGCAATACGCGCGCACTGATAAAGAAGCATGACCATGCATGTGAAGCGAGAACACGTACCGCTCATTCTCACTTGTACGTGTACGTTAGAATTAAATGAGTTTGCAGGTAGAAACGACCCTGGTGCTCTCATCTCGTTAAACAAAATATACAGAATTGAAGTTCCGGAGAAATAGGAATATTTGCATCGTAACAAGTGTATTGGAAAATAGCGGGCTGTCTAAAACCGTCGCGATGATATTTAAACACGTGTTTATTTGGTCGAACTGAAACTCACGCTGCTGTTGTGTCCGGACCAGTGCACCATCGCCTGGTTGTGCGCAGAGTCTCCCGACAGAGCAAAAGTAGAAGTGTCCAGGTGCGGTTCACTCTGCCTCGGGTTGGACCCTCTGCTTTCCTCCCCCGTGCGCCGGTACTCGGGTCTGGAGTTGGAAACACCTTGGACCGTCTCCACCAGGCGCTCTTTTGACCGAGCGTCTCCACTGGAACTCCTATCCACGTTGTCCGTATATGTTGCACGCACGTTCCTTTTTGCCCTCTTTTTTATCTCAGAAAATGCATTTGCTGACATTACATTCGTGGCGGGTCGCCCTTGGTCGCCCTCGGGTGTCTTATCATTCTTTTTACCTGGCATTTTGAGGCGATTGTGACAGTTTGGTGCCGTTTTGATGCCGGTCAGCGCATCGTTTCCTCTCAGTTTTTCGCTCTCTACTTTCTTGCGAGTGTTCGGTTTCAAAGGAACGGCTGCTCCCGATGCAGAAGAAATGGAAACTTTCGCGCTATTGTCGACTTTAACCTCCGTTGATTTTCGGGCCGTAAGTTCCTCCAGCTCAGTCACATCCAGGCGATAAAATGTATAATTTGATCTCGGAGAACTTACTCCCGCTTGAGCCACAAACTTGGGGTGAAAGGAGTCGAGCCACGCGAAAGCCAGGAGGGAAAACCTCACAAATGACCTCAGTCCCATTGTGTTCTTTCAAAGTGAAAAGAGGTCAAGAAACTTCTAAAACATCCCGGGTATCATCTTTACGAGGAAGACACCATTCCGCAGATAAGCTCGCGTCCAGGAATTTGTCAAAGTGAGGGACCAGTTGGGGAGGCGCTGCGCATCAGGCGAGCGCGCCGACAGAGTGACTGCAGAAAACGATCCGAGCTTATTGCCCATCAGGATATTTGGGGAGAAAAGGCTTTGACATCCTTTTTTTGAATTTTTTTTTATTTTATGATTTTATTTTTTTCTCCTGGGATGCCACAGCTTTTACTCTGCACTGTTTTGGAGGCTATTTTTAAGTATGAAAGTTATCCAAAACAGCACGTTATTGACAGGAGAAGTCATTCGTGCTCTGCAGAATAGAGGAGTGTTCACGCTGTGGCAATTTGTCTTTGCATCTGAAACGACGGAAAAACAAAATGTATGCCTACTTCACATCAATCACCACCTGTCAACTGTGTGCAAGCGCGTGCCGAGTGCATTTTGCGCAAATTCACTTGGACTTCCTGCCAAAGATCAAGAAGTGATCCGATGTAATTGTATGTGCATAGCTGCAGATGTTCAAGATTTTCTCCACTGTGGGTATTTCTGGTGACACTCTAAGCTTTTTTTTTAATTAGGCCACTAATAGGATTCACCTCAGGCCCTCTACTGCACAACAGCCCATGAAACAAGGAGACCTTTGAAGTCAGACTGTGATATATTTGCTGTGATCTTCATGACTTTTTGGTGGCACACAGGCAACAGCAAGCTTTCAACAACGCTGTTTTAATCATGGCACCTTCACATTTTGCATTATTTATTAATTTATACACTGTGCACATTTAAAAAAAACAGCTTTCTCTGAATCAATATGCTACTTGAAATGTATTAGTTTCAATTAGTGGAGCCAAACAAATTCTGAAATGCAATTCCTATTTCCTGCTGATAGGGCCCCTTTTTCAGTTGTTACAGTAAATTATACGTAAGACGTTTTTTCCCCCTTTATATTTCCCCTTGAAACATACTGCAGATGTGTTTGTTTCAGCTGCACAAAAGCAGATTATTATTTTCAAGTGGAGGATGTCCTTCTTTTTCATGGACGACAAACCCACATTAGAATTCAAAGAACAGCACATAGAATGCAACCATTCAATTGAACGAGAAAGTGTGTCCAAACCTTTGACTGGTACTGTATGTCCCTGTAATATGGGGGCGGATGTTACGTGTATTACAGGAGCAATATACTCCTTTCTGTCAAGCTAAAACCAATCCAAGACCTGAACATACTACGCACAGACTTCCACACTTCTGCTAATATGCCATGTAGTCCTGACTGTCATTCGTGGGAGAAACTAAAGTGAAGAGGCGTTGCTGTGCGACCAACTGTCCTCTCCATTGCATAGCGAACACACTGTCTGAAAACTGGTGAAACCATATCGCATGTGTTTTGAGAATTCCTGCTTTAGGACTGCCGCTATTTACTTTACTGTGGAGGAACCGCCGGCTGCAAAATCCCGCATTTACTGAGCTGTAAAAAATGCTGAAGTGTGGGGGATAAGAATATTCCCCCGTCCTTGAACGCTGCACAGCCAGAAATGAGCACAGAACAACCCAGTGCAAGAAATGAAATTGACATTAGTTCATTGCTGAGAACAGCACCTTCTCATCTTGCACATGTCCTTAGACAGTGCAGTAAAAACAGCATTCAGAACACTAGCCCAGTGCTGCCATCCTCCTCGGAAGGATCGCTTTTTGGTCACTGTTTTTTTTTGGCACGGCTGTACAAACAAATTGAGATTCATACAAGTGAGGGCTGCGGGCAGCAGGTGCTACTGTTGTAACTTCGCCGCGTGCCAGACAGCTCCCTCTCTCTACAGGCCATTCCCGCCAGAACGCCTCTGCAATGAGGGGGTAATTGGACTGATCACACTCTGTTTACCCATTATGGTGCTAAGATGAAGTGGGTTGTTCCCAAACACCCTTTGACAGGCCTGGAAGGGAGGAGGAGCCTCTTTCGTCAAAGACACGTCTTTAAATCAGTACTAACCTTGGGCCGGGAGAGCATTGGGTGGATTTCTGCATGTTTGTGTTTTTGTGTGTGAGGGAGAGAGTGAAAGAAAGAGCCCTGTGTTGATATGTAAATAATTATCTGGGGGAGGAGAGTTTTGATGTGTCTCAGTACGCGTCAAACTATGACAAAGACTACGGCGTGTTCCTGGGTGGAGAACATCTCAGGCTCTGCATGAGAATCTCAACCACAGTTAGAGAGAATACGAGAAGATGAGAGGGTAAGACTGAGAAGTGTACATCGGTGTGGCTCATTCATTTTTATGCGCTCTCCTCCCCCAGTGTAGATCATTAGCAAGCTTATCAGATGTAATCATCTCATTCTGGTGGCGCATAACTTAGACAGTCCCTGCAAACAGCCCTCGTCCTCTCTCCTGTTTCTGCCGAAGACAGGAAGCAAGCTCTAAAGCTTTTCAGGACAAAATCCCATTTGTGCATCCGCTGTCTGCATCCCAAGCTTGTTAGTTCCAACACTTCAGTGATCCCGGCGGAGCAGACGCATCGGCAGCAGCAGGAACCATAATGGCCGTCGCCCAGACAGCCCGTACTTGCATGCAGGAGATGAACAGCAAGGTGCATCCTCTACTCGGCTGTACCCATGCCATTAAAGAAAAGAAAAGAAACGCACCTTCGTTGTAGATGGCAACACTTATTTTGCACCTCCTTCATTGTCTAGATGAAAGAAAAGCATTTTAAAATCACAGTGGGAGTAGTTTAGGACAATTTGCCACTGTAATAAACTGGCCGCGTCGCTGAAAAAATATAAAGCTGCTCATTGGCGAATCCATGGATTTACTAATATCTCTTTGATGTCTTTGTTCTTGAGCCTTTTCCCTGTACATGAACACAGGAACTAGCCTGTCGAGATATCAATGCAATTTGCTTGATATCCCACAGCTGCCGCTCAACGGTTTGTAGCATTTTCTCAGATGTTCTGGGTCAGTTAGAGTTTTTGTTCCTTCATCCGTATTCTTTAAGATGGTCCAAGTTATTTAAAGGACATTCTCAGTTTATTACAACTTGCTAGAGCGCTGTAATTTGACCATTTTGTCTCCCAGTTATGATTATACTCTAACCACCAATGTGACTGCGGTTTCTGGGAACAGGGGGACATTACAAAAGATGAGGGGAAAACACAAGCAGTTAGATAATCAGGTTGTAAGCCAACAGTTCAGGTACATTGAACACCATTCTTTGGAGGTAAAGTACCAAGTGAGCACTCCCATAATGTCCCTCTTTGCAATACTGTCGCCTTCAATTTTAATATTGCACCTAAAAAGGTAAGAAATGCGATATTACTCCAAATGGCTTTTCTATCAATCTCAACGATGAAATTATGTTAATGAGTGTATCTGCAATTTCTCAAAATGGGAAAACTGAGCATATCAGTAAAGTGTTCTACTCACAATGTATGTCATTAGTCGTCCCTGCAGTGCAATCTGCGCTCTTGCAATACAAAATGCACTATTAGAAATTATGCATGATAATATATGGTTATGTTTAGGCACTCACAATGCTTCCCCAGGGGTAGGAAAGAGCGATAGACGAGAGTTACAAGTTGTACGAATGTAAAAAAAAAAAAAAGATCCCTGTTAGAGGGTGGCCTAATGGAATACCACTCTCATTTCTCCTTTACACAATTTAAAGCTTTTTTTCTCTAGAATATTACCTTTGTATGTTCTCCCCTCCAAAAAGCAAGTTGCGCGACACTCGTGCCTTACGTAGACACACCTCTACAGATATGTGTGTATGAGTGTCTGTTTCTCTCATCCAAGAGACGGACTGACAACCGTTTCAGGGTGTTTCAGTGCCGTGTGCCAAATGCATGCTCGAAAAGGCTACTAAAACCCAAGTGGAGTTAGAATGTAAGGCAAAATTTAATTATTGATTGAAGACTGAATTCTTCTATTAAACCACTTCTGGGACTGTAATGTGTGTGTCAGTGTGTGTGTGTGTGTGTGCGCCCGTATGTGGGTCCAAATAATACATTTTGCTCAAATATCTCCACACAATATGACCAACAGATATATTGACACAATTATGCAGCTGCTGTGTTTATTTCTAATGAACTTGTTTGTTTATTGATACTGGAGAGCAGACGCCATCTGTTATCAAGCAGAAATTCTTTGACCCAATTTGAAAATACCAGATCTGTCTGTTGAAGGGAAACACCAGCAATGTAACGCAGGACGGCTGTTTGACTTGCACAAATGAACATTTCAACTCTTTTTGTACCGTTGCCCAGTTGTTCGCATATGCCACTAACTGCTGTGTCTTCCGCATGGATGCCTCCCATGGGAGGGAGGGGGGAGGCTCCTCAATGGGGAGGCGTCCACGAAGACACTCGTACATTTTCCTCTTGCCGATGAAGCACATTTCTAACGGCATACAGACAAACAAAGAGAGGAATCTGAAAAGCCGTACTGATGCCACAGAAGAGAATGGTGGTGATGAGAAACGTGCCCATCTGGTACCAGTTCCTGCAGCATAAGGATGATGTTTCTGTCTGAGAACATGTTGTACTTTACAGTACGGCTGCAGTTCATTTACAGTTTACATCAATACATTGTTTATTTTGTTAAGGTTGAGACAAAGCTTTCCCTGGATCTATCAAGTGACCTCTGTTAGCGCCGGAACACTAAGACACCATCGTATGGACACAATCTTGATTCTCTGGTTTCTGGCCTTAGGACATCTATTATGTCCACAAATACTTTTCAGACTGTATTGTGGGAGGAATATATGCATATTTTAAATCAAGTCTTATTTAAGTTAGTTCCAGAAGGACGGTGGATGGCAAACAACAACAAGAATAGATTAGATTTAAAAAAGTGATTTGCCCAAACCCCTTCTCTCCTTGTTGGCATTAGGATGATGGTGGGGCAAATTTATAGCAGCATAACATGGCAAATTAAAAGGAACCGCTACGTGTCTGGAATGACAACTGAAGAAGAGTCCTCCCTGCTCCAACATCATAAACAAGTAACGGTCGTATTCTTTACTGTCGTGGTAGATTTTCTGCTGACAAGAGAGAAGCGAGAGGAAGCAAACTTCTTCCCCACAATGGATTCTGTCCCACATTAATACATCTGCCGTGTGGCCTAACTGGGGCTTTCAGTGGGATTCCTGTAGGCTGAAAGGGAAGTCAATAGTATTGAAACCCTCTGCAACTTCTCTTTTATTATCAAAGGAGGACATTGGAACTGAAATAAATGTTTGGCGTTTACCCCACTTTCTAGGGTCTACAGGAAGGCAACTGCTTACCAACAACAACGCCTTTCTTTCCCATTACACACAGGTAAAGCTCGCCATATACGTTCCTCCTTTCTGACTGTTTGTCTTCCTTTCAAGTACATTCCCAGCACCGTGCCCAACCCTCTCTCTGTCTATGTGCCTCCACTTGCACTTCCTCGCTTCTTTCCCATCTCACGCCTTTTGAAGTCTGAGACAGCTCGTGATCCAACGTGATTCTTCTTTTTTTTTTTTTGGATAGCCAAAGGGAAATGGTTCAGAAAGATGGGCTCAAGTTCGATTACAGCTGTTAATCAAAAATCTACACTGCCCAGCATGGCGTGATGTGAGAAATGATTTTGGTTTCCATGTGTCAAAGTCACTGTGTGTTACCTGCATCAGCCTATATGAAGATATATCGTCCTGTAAAACTGGAAACATTACTCCCCAGACAGAATTACAAAAATGAAAACTTGCCGGGAGAATACAGAGCACACAACCGTGAAGATATGCAATAGAGGACAAAAGAATCTGAAAGCAGAATAAATACACACCAAATATCCACGCTCAAGGTACTGCATCTTCTCTGCCTCAGTGCAAGCCATATATATCACTGTTCTGCAATCCCTGGATTATGTTCTCTGACGATGTTGTTGAGCATTTACGCTCACCGGTTTCTACATTTTTTGTGTGATTGTAAAATCTTTCAACTCATTCTGGTGGCATGTTTTTGTTCGTAGATAAATGAGAAAATCCCGGAAGCAGTATGGTCTGCCAAACTGTTTTTTCGTTTGTTTTACGACACTTCAACTTTGGGATCCGTCAGAGCACAAAATGTTGAAAGCCCACACATTGTGGCTCCAAAAGATAATTTTAGTATTCTTAAAACTTCTTCTTTTGGCAGTTATGCAGTCCAGTCAGCAGTAATTAGTGTAGTGCAAGTTACACATCTTGTGAATTACAAATTACAAGTTAGTGACTTTTAGAACTTCTCAGAAAAAGTAATTTGTTGTATTACTGATGACTTCACTTTCTTTACTTTTACTTTTATTATATATTTGTTAACAGACCAGCATAGCGAACAACCTTCCCATACAGTCTGTGTGTGAAGGTAACAACAAGAGTCAGCCAACTGAAGAAAAAGGCAAAACCGAAGTCAACCATCCATCATCTCACGGTAACACCTTGAAAAAGTAACCCGACACTACGACATCACCAAAAAAAACAAAAGAAGTGTCAATACATGAACGTAATCAAACCCGTAGCTGACTTTGACCACCTGCATTTGTTGTACTTGTGTACAATTCAACAACATAAATTGTGATCACCTCGCAAAAAATCCAAGCTCTCAGCATTCATTCACTAGCCAGCACCTTCGCTGGTTGAGTCTCAACATTATCCCAAGATCTTTCATACTCATGCAGTGGAGTAGAATGATGGCGCTGAATTGCATCCCACGAGACTCACCTAATGGTTTTTCTTTCTAATTTTCAATTGCACTACCGAGCTGTCACATTTACAGCCTGCACGGTAAATCTCAAACTAAAACTGTGCAAATGAGGAATGTGAGACAGATGTATTAAAACCTCTCATTCCTCACCAGTGCAATCGCATACTGTACCTAGAGGACCAGAGCACAGCAGACAGCTAATTATAAAGCAAGGGTCAATTCAGGGCAGAAGATGGAGGCAAATGAAATGGAAGAACAATGAGTGAGCCTGGAGGACTACAATGGATACCGTGATGGAGTCTAGAAGTGCTGCAGATGGATCTGCAACACAATGAGTCATCACTGAAACACTGCTTTTTATCACTCGTATCATGCTGCTTGAAAACAGGATCACATATTCATCTACCTGTCTGAATGCACAGCATACTGTAAATAGAACATCAAAATGTCATTTAAAGGCCAAATCAGTTTTGTTTTTTTAGCATTATTCTGTGTTTTAAGGCCAGAAATATGTGGACGCGCCTCTCTATACGTTGGTGTTGTTTTACATGATTTGGACAAATGGCTGTTGGGTTCGGATTAACGGAAATGTTGATGATACAACCTTCAGGAGAAGGATATTTGAGACAATAGTGTGCTACCAATATTTTGGCAACACTTTTAATTTTAATATAAAAATGGCACTGTGGTGTACAATCCGAGTTTGTTTGAGACGGATGGTCACTATATTGAAAAAAGCTTAAGTTTCTAAAGGTAAACCTAATTTAAAATAAAAGCCATTTTCCATGCTTAAATAAATGTTGTATTCGTGGTTTTGTTTGTCCACCAGTCAACAAATGCCATGTTACTACAGTATGTATTAACATATATTAACATAATTCACCATGGGATTCAAAACGGGTGAATACATGACTTTAACTGCTCCAATGAAAAAGCTACTAAAAGGAAATGCACAATACAAGCCTGACATTAATTAAAGGAACTATAGGTATAACAGATAAATGCAAATTATACTTTAAACTCTATGAGGATACCCCCGATGCACTGTTTCCTTCTGTACAGTTAGATTTGGGGAGCCTCAGTCTAACAAGCTTAGTATATTTCAAACTACAGGTACGTTTGTGAGAAAAGTTTGCAGAGTCAAGTATCACAACTGAAGTGAAAGCAGCTTTAAAGTGTCACTTTGTGTTTGTGTATTTCCTTTACCAAACTGCGATGCACACACCTAACACACATAAGTCGTGGCGCAGGGGTTAGAGAAGGTGTGCTGGGAAGCACAAGGTTGTTGGTTCGATTCCAGGCTGCCCCATGTTCCATGTCGAAGTGTCCCTGAGCAAGACACTTAACCCCTAATTGCTTCCCAGGCAAAAATGTGAAAAAGCCATGGGTTTAAAGTGTAATGTAAGTCGCTTTGGATAAAAGCGTCTACTAAATGACCTGTAATGTAATGTAAAAAGTCAGCGGTGTTTAGAAACTATGATATAGTCTATAGAAAACATCTGCTAGGCCAACTAGCCTTTAAACTGATGCGTGCAGTGACCTTCCTCCTGGACAGTGCCGGTCCTTGTGAAGGCATCGATATGGTGTTCAAACGACAGGAAAACTACATGAACCAAAACATAGATAATGTAAATGCCTCCCTTTTTTGTTTCAGAGTTTCAAAGGGAGAACACAGGAGTTGCGGAGCATGTAAAATATATATATATATATATGCGCCACCGGACAAAAATTAATTTCAGTTGACTTGAGATTGATTTAGGTCCACCTCTAATTTATAAAACTGACGAGTGGCTCTAATGGACTTAATAAATCAAAGTGCAAACAACTGGTGGTGCAAGTATATTTTAATAATTTAATTAATGTTGAAATGACAAATACAAATTGATATGTTGCACAAACACACTTATCTGTTAAATATATTTAAATTTTGTTCACTCAAAGCTTCCTTTTTGGTAAAAACTCTCTGCTGTACACGTCTACTGACTAAGTTGTGAACATAGTGGAGCACTTAGCCGCTGAGGAGTGGGATATTTCCCCAAAAAGTTGTGTGAGAGCCAAAACTGATCTGAAACCAGAGTGAATATTGAACTTTACAGTGTGACACAAACATGGCACCAATCGGATACTAATTAACAGAAATCATTTAATCCCAGTTAAAAAATGTTTTTCCAGGAATTACTTGAAAAGACACATTCAGGTGCATTCTTGTTGACAAACGCAGGACAGAACCCAAACACAAGGCATTCAGAATGGAAGTGGAAATGGAACTTGTTGCCGCAGTGAAGGTATAGTGAATGTCTGTGAATGTGTGACCACACTACCGGGCTGCGCATGCTTACAAGCAGGTACAGAGAGTAGAGTTCGGATTGAGCCGTCGTGATCTCAAACGAGAAGGCAACTGCAGTGCAGATGCGTGAAGTGAAGACATGCCGTGGTTGGGTCCATTGTTCCCGTTGCCATTCTAGTACGACGGGCACATTATTCACATCACTGCTGATTAGGCAGCAAGTTCAATACACCCACCAAACAAGAAAAAATGTGACTCAAGGTTTGTTCGCAACCTTTTTAGAAGACTTCTATATTCGACCGGGAAACCGTAGCAACGGTGGGGAACACGGTACATTTGAATGTGCCCCGGGTAGATAGATGGTTGGAATAGTCAAGTGATGGGAAAAGGAGGCAAAATTCCAAGAGCATCTAGGAAAATAAAGGGCAGGAGGAACAGCAGATGTTGCTGTAGAGGAGCTACATAGACAGCCTGTGACAATTCTAGTGTTAAGCATCAGAAAATATAATTATACTGTGGTTGGATCATGTTTTGTGTCTTGAATAACCCTTTTTTTAATCCTTATTAAATACCCAGCTATTAAAACACGTTGCCTTTTAACAGGCTTGTGTTCTGAGATGAAAATATAAATCATGAATAAATGAAAGATCACATTTAATTTGGTGTTTCACCGCAGTGTCAACATGGTCATTGCAAGTCGCTGAAGCAAAAAATAATTGGTAGTGCGGAGTTTTTTAATGCCGAGGCTAGAAAACATGGTGTAAGAATCTGGTGGTCATTCATAATTTCCAAAGTTTAAACCGCCTCCTGTCGTGCCGGGGGCTGAGTCTTATCAGGAATGGCACCACCTTTACTCCCTGAATCCCCGACCGTGCTCGCTGTAGTTAACTCTAAACTTTACATGTTTTACTCCGCCCTGAGAGGAAAATGCACCAGTTAATCTGCAGAAAGGTTACTTAGCAAAGCATACCTACACAGAGGTTATGTGTCCGCATGCATTACCTAATCACTTGACATCACAGGAGGTCTGGAGGTACTCTGATAGAAGCAAACGATGTGAGAACGCTGTGCTCTTCCTCCCAGGAAGGATGGAGGCTTAATGCTTTTTCCTCTGAGACTAAATTAAAGGATCTTCCCCCTGTGGCCCCGGTTCCCCCTGTAGCCTTCTCCCTCGATGTCGGTTGGCTTTCACCAGCAATGAGATGGAAATGTGACACAGTTAGGTGGGACTCCCGCCTGGGCCTGCACGAGGACGAGTGGAGGTGTGTGTGTGACACATTTCCAGCAAGTCCTAGCTGCTCCCAGAACAGCTGCTGAGGACTGTTATGACAGCTTTCCACTGAGAGCACACAAATCCATCTTCCCTCCACGGCACTTCTATTCCAGTTAAGTCACTCTCATTTTTTCTTTTTCCATAGTTTTTGCAATATTGTCATTCAAGCAGTTCGGAGTTGGGTTGTTGAGAGGCTGAAAATGTGGTGGAATGCGTTACTTTTTTGGAGAAGACTCGGCAGGCGTAATTACCCACGTCTGTGGAACCGTCATACAGTGGAAGGAAACAGAGCTGCTAAGTTCTCACGCTACTTGCAGACACGCATTAGAAAAAGAAAAAAAACCTTTGATCTTGCATCGTCTTATCTTCCTTTCATGTAACTTTTGACAGCTTTATCAAATCAGAGGCAGAGGCCTTATGATTGTGGACAAATCTGAGCTCAGCTGTAAGGCAAGAAAAGCAAAACAAAAGTCACGTGTTTTCTTTTTGGTAGATTCTTTTATTTGGTGTGGTGAGTAAAATCAAATATTTTGTACTTTCCACGAACTCTGCAGAGAGGCAAAGGAGTGTGGAGTTCAGTTACACACTTCACTTACACTGAATAATCTTAAAACGGGCACCTGTTTCTCCTGGCTTTGCTGTGCAATAGCAGCAGGAGACCAGAAGGAGACCCGTTTTATTCAGAGCAGAAGCTTATGCATAAAGCTCTTGCTGCAGGATGCAAAATGTAAAAGTGAGAATTTAAATCCTTCACCGAAAGAAGCCCAGAAAACAATAGGATCTGTGTTTGCTTTGAGTCATTTAGAAGGCACATGAAAAATGATAATTTATTTTAATAATCTCCCTGAAACAGATGACATTCCTGTGTCCCTGATGCCGTCTAGCTATGGATTGAAGGCTGAAATATTCCCCGGATATTTTATATATATATGCGTACAGAAGGTAAATCTAAACAGTCAAGCACCGGTTAGTTGGTCAGAGAGAATCAACAGAACACATACAAATAATGAAGATAATGTGCAGTGGTGAAGCAGTATTCACATTGCGTAGCAGAGCAGTGAGGGGAATAGACCAACTGATAAGGCAAACCCTATAATTTAAAGTTTGATTTCATCTGGAATTTTATTTTATTCTAAAAGCATTATGAAAAGACTACTGCAATTGACCCAAACAATAGTTTATCGCATCTACAACCAAAACTATCAGAATTGGTGCCTTCCTTCTGATGAAATCCTTAATGACTGGTTTCTATAATTACATTCTGTCCTGTGAAATCATGATGAACATTTAACATCTTACTTCACTTGGTTGTTAATACATCAGTTTGGAAAACGTTATGTTTTGATCTTAGGACATCATCATTATGCACAATGTAAGACATCTTTTAATTTGTTTTCAGTAGGTAAGAATTTGCAAAATTGAAAAAAAATATTGTGTGTATAAAAGATAATAAAACGACAATAACAATTTATAGAGTGCTATTTACCTTAAAACAGTCAGAAAAGGTGATAATTTCTTTCCAATCACATTAACCTTTACATTAACCTCCAAACCACCACAGCACTGGCTGCAGCATGCACTGTACATATATAATCAACCCTCGGATTTAAGCACAGTACAATCACGTTGATAGAATAATCTCCTTGAGATTTCAGATCATACAGATTTTCCTAAATACATTCATACTTTACTACTGATTACCAAAATAACCGCAACGGATGTTTGCCTTCCTGTTATTAGTTGTTTGTGCCGGTGTGACACTGGATGCATGGAAAGGGGAAGCCTCGTTATGGGGCACAGATTTACGGCTAACACCACTGGCCACATTTATAGATGTGCAATCTATAAATCACAGTTAAATACAGCTAGCACAACATCTTCCTCCTGTTGGTTGGTTTCATGCGATATATACAGTATTACCATGTCTATAAAAAAAAAAAAAGGATCTGCAGTAGAAATGAACTTGTAAGTCTGGGAATGTTCTGCCGGACGGATAGCCCTCCAATGCTGTCGGATGAAGCAAAGATAAAGGTTGCACTGGAGAGCAATTTGTGCTTTCCTGAGGAATGAATTTAAATGCCGGGTGACCTTGCAGTCAGGTGAGCGTAAGGCAATACTTAGGCAGCCGATTCAGAATACTGCCGGAGCAGCGGCAGATGAAACCCTGCCTTAAAGCCTTCCTGAGCTCCAAACTCTCAAATCACCACTTCTCAACCAGCAGACCACAGTGCGTGGCCTCTCCGGCTTTTCCTGGCTTATGTGTATGTATTTCTGCCACTTTGTTCTGAGACTTTGTGCCTCACACCATTAGCAGGCCACCTCTCTCTCCTCCTTTCTTCCTCTCTCCTCCTCTATTCCCTGCACACGCCAGCAGGATTTAGATACCCTATGTATTATGGATGGGAAAAATAAACAGAATGCGCCAGCCATTTATACGACACACTTGTGAGATCACAGGAAAGGAGCGATTAGAGTGGTCAAATAAAGCTTAAGCGGGAGACATGGAGGGACGGTGGGGCTGAGATGGCTCAGGTCTTATAAATCTGCTTAATTTTTCGTGACTCTTCCCTTTGCATGTTGTCTTGTAACCAATTACATTGAGCCACCTCCCCCACTCTGCCTGGGAGTCTATTAAAGTAGGCCTTAATCTAATAGAGGACTTATGTATGCGTTGTTGTGATAATTATTCCTCTCATTGAGGGTGATCGCAACTTCATCAAGCACTGTCATGGCTCCAAAGGACCTCCCTCTACACAAGTAAATGAAAACAGCTGCATATGTTTTCATGTACTACAGCGCTACGCTTATGAGAATAATTATTCCCAAGGTTAGGAAGGGGGCGCATTTTTATTAAATGGTCCTATATGGGCTGAGACAGTCTTTTTCATATTTAAAAGATCCACAGAACATTTTTTTTCAAATGGTTATGTGAGCTATATGTTTAACCTTGAACGTTAAACATTGCAGGTCAGATGTGACAATAATACAAAATAATACATAAACTCAGTGGATGTTCAAATTGAGTCAGAAGAAATAACTACTGTCAGTGATACTGTTTGTTGTTTGTATCATTTGATTAAAGGTCCTGAAAACTACAACTTTCTGAATTAGCTTCTTACCATAAATAATAAATAATAAGAATAAGAATACATCATTATCAGAATGTTTCAGCAGTTTGGATTTTCTCACACAATACGGGTTTGCTTGTTTTTAACTTTCCGCGATTCAAACTGGTTTGAAGTGCGTCGGATTCAGATGGAAAAAATAGAAAAAATGTAGAAATAAAAATGTGATGAAGGTGATGGAGCTCTAGCTTATGCTGCCAGCACAGTAGATTAAAGTGGATCAAATGACACCTTAATATTCATGTAAAAGCAAATGAGCAAAGTTATTGCTTTGTACTTTTTTTGCAGCTATAATAGTCTAAATTGTCCTAAATAAAAACACTTGCATCATTAAAAGTTTAAGTGAATGATTATCTATTGTTCCAAAACAAAACGTTTGCCTGCAGGACTTCACATTTTGGCTTAAATGGAGTTTAAATTGAATAAAGCGAGTTGAGGCTAAATTTCGGATGTAATGACAATTCAACATGTCAGCAGTTTGTCCACCGTACAGGTTTCATCCTTAACAAAAAATGTGAATATTTTCATTCAAAAATTTTGTGGGGACGCATCCCAATCTAGACGAATGTACACGCTATGAATTACACAGTGTACCTCTATGGCAGGTACACAGAACTCCCTTTCATATCAAGCTCAAAAGTTTGTAATATCATAGGGCATAAGCTGATGATAAGCTATCCAGGAAATTCAAAAGCCTGGAGAGAAAATTACTCATATCCCAAGAGCAATATCTTGGCCAAAATGAAAGTGATAAGTGTGTAACCTAGGTGGAAAAAAAGGCTATGAATATATCACTGGGCTAAAATAACTCGGATTGACCAATTCGATCCAAAAGGTTCTGCTTTTCAACATTGTTGAAATAGAAGTAAGACCTCCTGTGATGTTTAACAATGACAATGAGTTAAATCTGACCAGCGTACCTCAGTAGACATGTGATGGTATCAGAGGCTTTTGTGTGTTACCAAAAAGGAAAACCAATGGCTGCTGCATCCTACAGTATCAGCTTGAAAACCCAATGTGTTAAAATAACCTAAGAAATACAAAACGTCGGTTCATTAATTTTTTGAAGTGAAAACCCATCCAGAATAGAACCCGACCAGCAAGTTTGCCACCGATATTCAGAGAATCTGAACACTTTCCTTTTACAACTTGCTTCCAATTCATCTCTCATCAAGTCAGGAAAGGGGTCAAAGGAAGTCTAAGCAGACAAATTGTTTATTTTCTCACATTGCTCACCCACTTATTCCCACCAAAGATGAATAGGATCAGGATCACGGTCCACAATGCTCAGCAAAACTATTTGGCACAGGCGCTAAGCCCATTTTACAAGTACCAACCGCAGTGTTTCCTGTCAGCTGCATGACAAATAACACTCTGGGATCCTCAAACGCACCAACTTCCCAAAGTTGGATAAAGATGAATTCAAGTTCTCATGTATGCATAATTCATTATCATTATTCTTTCTATCCTGTCAGTCTGCAATGTGTTTGAGTTCAAGGGCAAAGATGAAATGATAGCACAAAGAGGTTGGATAACTCACAATGGTAAAATGGCATTATATCTCTTCCTTAATGTTTAATCAACGCTGTCACTGAGCCCACACACAGGCTCAGTCAGACTACTCAATTTCAATGACTCCACTGTGTGTGTGTGTGTGTGTGTGTGTGTGTGTGTGTGTGTGTGTGTGTGGCTGTCTGTGTGTTTGTGTCAGTGTATGTGACCAGCTTAGAAGCTAACATTCTCTGAAATGTCCTAGAAACTTTCTCTGCCGTCTGTGTATTTTTGGTTCAGAATAAGAGCTGAAAATCACCAATTAAAATGTCAATGCTGAAACCAGCCGTCAGGACAATGACACACTTTCATCACGCCGATGCAGTGTGTTCCATATACATATTTCATAATTGCTTTACCAGTTAAATTAATGAATTCACCCCTTTCATCAAAAGTAGCTGTGACCAAACATGGTCCTCTCATTCATGCACGTGTGCTCTGCCAATTGGATGGAAAAGCTGGACAAGTGACAATTTTAATTAGCTGAAAACACTGTATGCTTTTTTTCATGAACTGCTGGCTACTATCATTGACTTTACTATATGCAAAAGAGTTATAGATTATAATGTTTTTTCAACAGAATCCTTTTTGTTAAAACGTTCTCAATGTGAGAATTTTGACCAGTGGTCTCAAAAATTAAGAGGGAGAAATCTTAAAATCATCCAAAAATGTAAACAAGTTGAACCTCACAGATTAACTTTAAGGAAGTGTTTTGGAACAACGCTTCTATCTTTGCCTTCTGTGACTCAATTTGCACAAAATTCTGGAATCATAGCAGAAATGGAAAGCTGCATACTTCTATACTTATACAACACTGTCAACGTATATGTTCTATGTAGCTTTGCAATGAGAAAATACAAATACAATAGCATGCTGTATGGTAGACCCATTGTCCTGAAAATCCGACTGTGACTTAAAAAAAAATGTTATGGTAAAATGATCAAATGTCAGAAATGCCACGTCCTCATGAAAGACGCGACTGCACAGCGACAACAAAGGCTCAGCAGCTTCCCTCTATGGTCGGAAGGACAGTAAAGTCCATCTGCTGGCAGACAGAGTGCAATATTCTGACTCTGCAGGGACTCTGAACACACCACATTGAACACAGAGCCTTTATGCACCCGGGCACAAACTCCTTTGCATTACAGTTTTCAGAAGATGCCAAATTTGATCTAATTGCAGAATAATGTGTTTGATGTAAATAAGTGCAGTTAAGCTGCAATTAAATAATACCATGTCTTTTAGTTACTTTTGAATTATGTTAACTAAAAACGTGTTATTATTCATATTGCAAACATGTCACAAAAACGTTAATGGAAATATTAGAATTTAGAAATGAAGACGTAAAAACAAAATTGAAACATTTATCATTTCCGTGTAAGTCATAGCTGAGATGTTGAAATGTAGCACATGCTCGGTGCAATCCTTCTGTGGAGCATTACATATGTGCCGTGATCAACAAATAGAAGGTTTTCACATATCAGCTCAAAGACAGACGGATCAAAGGTGGGGGGAGCGGAGAGGAGAGGGGGCGGCGTGACAGTAAACTACAGCAAAATCCAGCAAAGACACACCGAGCTGAAACTGACATCCAGGCGAGGTTGTGTCACTAAATCAATGCAGAATTTTTTTGCATCTTAGAGTAGAGAAGTTCCCACACCTGTTCAAAGCAGAGAAACAACGTTTATTACTACCTGGTTGAACAAAGAAGAGAGAGACAGAAACTTCCCCCGGAAGCTGCTGTGGAAAATAAAAAAAAGAGAACAAAAAGCAGACTGAATATTGGACAAACCATCCGGTTGACTGGAAAAGGACACTTGTTGACACTTCGTGTTTGTGTCGCTCTTTTGGTCAGGCAACCGTTTGACTTTCAAATCGATCAAAGTTTTCTTAACAGCTTAAAATCTGATTATGCAGCTTTCTGAATCATGCATTTGAATTGGTACAGAAAGTAATAATAACAGAATTAACAAAACCATAACAGGATGGTCGAGGATGAACGTGGCAACACTCACGACACACAACTCACAATTAAATAATCAGAAAATATGTTCACAACACAATCACACGAGTTCAAAGCAATAACCAAAATACGTGAAATAGCCCATCGTGCTCCAGTGTCCCTAAATCAGAGGAAAATGCATTTCCCTCCAGTAATTCATTCATTCACAATACATGAAAGCAACCGTTTATCTCTAGCATTCTAAGCAAGAAATAAAATACATGAAAGCAGCCTATTTCAGTCTGGTTCTCACAGCCAACTGAAACTCTGACGGACCCTCAAAAGCCTCATCAACGTAATCAAACCCACTTCTATTTTGTAATCGACCAGACACATTTAATCACCTATTCACTTATACTTAGTCTTGAATCCGTCCATCACATTGTTTTTGTAATTATTAAAATGTATCTTTGCCCCTGTCAGTCTGTGAATAAAACCAGGCCTGAAGCTCATGTGTATGCGCAATGTCCCTCTGCAGCAGACTTCTCACGTTTAAAAATGAGAAGTCATTACGGTTGACGGGAAAATACCCCAATCATTTCCCTTTCAAAGCGGTGCCTTTAACGCAAAACAAACAAGCCGAGCCATCACAATATCCCGGGCGTCATGGGAAGAGGAGATTATGTTTTCTTGACAAGTCTTATTTAGATGTGTACACTACAACACATTAGGCTCTTTATTTACGCTCTCTCTCTAAAGACATCCGAAACACTTAGCCCAGAGTGCCTGCCAGATGATGCACATTTTAGTGGATGTGAGTCCATTTCAGATCAGTGCCAATTGGAAGATACATATGTAAACAACATGCTCATAGTTTTCATAGTGCATCTGACCATTAACTCCACGTTGGAACAAAAATCATAAATTATAAGAATTAAGAGCACAACTATCTCCTGCGCACTTCAAAGAGGAGAGAGTAAGCGGGGAGATGGGGCTGGTTCGTACCAGGGAAATATCCCATATTGATTGGGTTAAATGTCAGGCAAAGTACATGCATCTGGGGGGGGGGGGGGTGTATAGCACATAATCTAGGACTACATGAAGCGCCTCAAGCAGCAGACCCCTATCCTGGAGACAGAAAGCGTCAAGGCGTTCAATCAGCAGTGTAACAAGAGTGAAATCCTTTCCTGTGGTGTCTAATAGCACAAGTCCCGTGTCACAAACATCGGAGGAAGTCGGGGGGGGGACAGAGGTGATTCCGCCTCTTGTGATATCAGAGCCACGGGGACGTATCTTCAGCAGGTGTGGGTGCAGAAGAAAAAAAATAGTCTTGGATTTAATGACAGTGGCACCTTTCCAAAAATGTGTCCCTCGCTGTGTCTATGAGCTGTGAAAGTTATCTGACTTCTAGGGGGGGTGGTCTCTCCCGCACCTCCCCCCCCCCTTCCTTCCCCAGTCAATTTATGTCTTGAGTCAAGTCCTTCACAGATCAAGCTGTTTGATCCGGCTCTGTTGGCACCTTTGTCTGCTCCAAGTCCATGAGCTGCTCCGGCTTATTGACCGCGGCAGCCGTGTCGCCAGCTACAGCGGAGGCCGTAGGATTTCCGTTCAGTTCATGTCAGAGTTTCATGAAAAAAAAAAATGAAGTATCAGCTCTGGAAATAAGAACATGTCAACATTGATTCATGTCAAAAGAAAGGGGGGGAAAAAAGATTCTTTCCTCGTCCCTGATGAGCAAGCGAGAGATGTGAAGTGTGTATTTCTATCTGTGTTTGTTCATGTGCATTGCATGATATTTGGCCAGTGGTTTGATAATACAAAGGACAAGTGATGCATTGTATTCCTTGAGCTGATTGATGGACATACAAATGTTTCTATACACCACGAAATTTACTAAACCTACTAAACCTTCACAACATTAATCATGAGATGTATAGTCCCCTCTAGTGAACACATTTTTGAAGGTAGGTTTGCAGCAGGTTGGCGGTTTACACGTCGGTAGACCTTATAAATAAATACAAATGCCATCCTGCAACAAATTCTATTCTAATAAAGGTTCATTTGTGGCACCGTTGACCGCTTTGCCATTAGTGTGTTTCTAATGTTTATCCTCATTGATATCAAGGGGGACAAAATAATACAACCATCAAAATCATTTTTACATTGTTTGATTAGGTCTTTTTCGTGGGATGATAACTTTTATAGTCAAATGGACTCGCATCGTGTTTACAAAGATGATATCTAACATCCACCCCAATGATTTCCGTACAGTCTATTTGAAATAAGCTAAATTTAGAAGTAAAGGAAATTGTTTTTCTGAAAGTGATGCTTTCCAAATTGAGGGAAGTTCATGACGTACTGTGACAGAGAGCCAACAAAGTGTTGACAGCAGATCGGAAATCTGACAAAGGGCTGTTTGAGAAGAGATAATTAGAGATTTATGTGTAATATGTGAGGATCAATACAAATCTCACTGCTCAAACACTCAAACAAAGTTATGAAATGCAGATTGAATACAACAGGTTATGCCAATTATGATCCAGAAACAATTCTATTATTACAGAACTTGTCATTATACTTTAATTAGAGCAATTACATATCGTCTGCTTTTGAATTCTTTCAATTCAACACTACATGAAGGCAGGGATGCTTTTAGGTTGCTAATTGCTTTTGAAGACAACAAATGGAGAAACATGCAAGTAATTGTCTTTCAAACACAAGTAGTTGATGAAGATCAAATACAGGGTTGAAACTACTTTGATGTTGAATAAAGAGGGAAAGAAATGCTAGAAAAAGAGGGAGAAAGGCAGAGAGCAACTTTGGTTTGTTTGTATTTTTGTGTTTGTTGGGATGCATGACAGGGGGCCTTGGCATACATTGAAGTTAATACAAATGCCAGATGATCAAAAGAATTAATGCTACCCTGTTTTAATACACTGTTTAAACATTCACCGCATTTCCAATAAATTAACATTCTTTTTTGCTCAGCCTGTGCTTTGAAAGTTACCTGACATGTATCTTGTAATAGCGTTCATGTCAAGACTCCCATAATCTGGAGATTCATACAAAGCATTCTATTTGGTATATGATTTATCACTAGTGCGTTGTGCTGATGTAGTCTTTGCATCATGGTAAAAAAAACAAAATCCCAAAACAGACAACATGCACCAATCCACAAACCGTAAATGCCACACGTAATAAAACAGGGAGGAACCAAGCAAACCAAGCATGACACCATGTCCGCCCTGCATGGAGAGATAAAGGAGGCGGGAGATGTTGCACTCTCTTCACACAGCAATGCCACTGCAGAAGAGTGGGACATTGATTATGTACCATATAGTAATGATCAGATCAAAGGCGCAGTGTTTGACATATTCATAAATATGCCATATAAGGCAATGCTTCATCTGCCATATAGCATTTTTATTACAGAATGAGTCCCGGAGGACTGCGATCTATCGTGCAGAAAAATACTGATGAAAGGGAAGCTCAGTATGCTGTTGTTTAGATGTTGTTTAGTAAGACATGGGTGAGGATAGATGCATTCAACCAAACTGCAGAGAGATAAAAAACAACAATGATATATTTGAATTTTTACGTATGGAGTCCGTCTATATTGCGTTTACTTTGCCACCACGTAATGCTGGGCGGTGTAAAAACACTATGGTTATTATTATAGAATATTGGATTTAATACCACTTTCGATTTTTGTCTTCCCCAAGAGACTTTTCAGTTAGCGGCGTCGCAGCAACACAAATTCAGCCTTTCAAACACCAGAGTAAGGGTTCTGTTCCTGCACCGTACACCGGTTGCCATTAAAGATGCTGGGACTCCTGCTCAATGCTAGTCGCTACGGCTAATGGAAGGTCCGTCTTCCGAAGTTTCAGCCCAGTGCGATAAAAATGTTCTCATGTCAGCCACTTTGCATTTATTCCATTGAACAAATTCTCAGATTTTACTTTCAATGCGATTGAAAAGTCTGTGTATATGGCTGTGCTATTCCCTCATGCTCTCATGTTGGAGAATCCTAAATATTCTCAAACAGATTTACCAACCTAGTCATGTATTTGAACTACTTTTTTGCAACTTTCCCTTTGAGTAACCGGACACTGAATATGGATTTGTTTGCCGTATTATTTTGGAAGGGATCTCAATACAGCCGGTATAATCAAGATCAAATGGAACTACTGTTTAAATAAGGACCTGAAAAGCCTATTCAATACACAGTAAGTAATTCAACTCAAACAAATGATTCACCATACAGATTATGAAAACTATGATATGCAAATGAAATGCATCAAATACAATAGAAAGTGTAAAAAATATAAATAGAACGATTTTCTAGTCTGCTACTAAACGTGTCCCACAACATGTCATTAACGCATTCAAACAAAGTGCTATCTGCCCATCAAACTAACAAAGCCACACAAATACTGATGCTATAGCCTTTGGCAAATTGGGGTTAAGTGTCTTGCCAAAGGACACGCTGACACGGACAATCTGAGTCAGAGATGGAATCGCCGACCCTCTGATTGAACGACAACCCGCTCCACCACTGAGAGAGATTTACACATTAAATTGGTAGTATATGGAGTAGCCAACTTCGTGTGTTGTTAGAGTTGCCTAAAGTTCCTGACACGATCAGAGTTCACCATTAATTGGCGCAATGTCTCCTCAAAAACAAGCCGAGAACGGGCCATTGGCTTGGCTTCCGTAATTGGTGCTTGCACCTTTCTAGAGATCTGCTCATTAATACAAATCCATACTCCATAATGCACTTCTATTTGGGTCCCGAGCAATAGACTTACAATGACATAGTTTCATCCCCTTGCACATTCTCAAATGTATGCCTGATTATTGAATAGTTTGCTAATTGGACCAGGCTATTTCAGAGTTATTCATAAAAGTTGTATTGCGTGCTTGACTTAATTTTTGCTACAATAAAATATTTCTGGTCTTCTTTTTCTTCTTTTGTTCTTGTACTATAGTGAGCAATGCAAAAGTTTTACCCATCGTACGTTTCGGCGGTGTAACAGCTAATAGGGGTCTCCTTTACACACACAGAGCAGTGTGTAAAGCACCACTAATAAATATTTCCCCTTTCTTGTGTCCCCAGAATTACATTGACTAAATGCAATCTAATGACTGGTTGTTTTTACTCTGATAAAATCAAATCTGTTCATCACAGTTAGGCTGGTGGCAAATATTTCATAAATAGTTAAATAAAACCCAAACTGTTTGCATTGACTCCACTAGTTTTGTCTTCTGGATGAACCGCCAATATAACATGAATTAACAATGTCCCCAGGTAATGACGTCTTGAGGGAATAAATGAATCATATAAAGTATGTATGTACTGCATGTATTTATTTAGGTACGTATGTCCGTATATATTTATACATACATTGTCAACAATACTAACATGCACAACTCTCCATACTCAATATGGTATTGTTGGGCCGGGGGAAATTGTTCTTCTGTAGACTATGCCAGGAGTTGATATGAGAAGCCCGAAATAGTATAAGAAATAGAGGGAAAACTCATCTGCCAACAGATTGCAGGGCAGAGTGACATTTTGATATCTTTCCTGCAAGTTTGATGTTAATGATTTGGCTTTGGATGGGGGACCTTCATAGAGCCTGAGCCATATGAGTGCAATTTCCGTCCTGGGGATGAAAGCACATCGATTGCCCTCTGATGGTTTTTACGGGGGGGCTGCTTTCACCCGGACTGACATTATTGAACTGCGTTCACCATTAATGCGGTGTTGAATCTGTGTAACTATATCAACAGGAATCCAGCAAACACACAACATGCTACATGCTGGTGTTGTGTAGATACGATGTAGATGACTCTCAGGGACATAATTGACCAGAACTTCCTGTGATAAGTGGGGCAGGTTCCCTTTAAAGGAATTAGGGTTACCACGGGAACGGGGCGTACGTGGGGTTAAAGGTGAGGGGATGACGGTGTAAACGGATGAGCGTTTGGTGGTGTGACTAAAACGGACACAAGGTGTGTAGCCAGGGAAGTGAAAGTTTACAGACTCTGTTAATCCCTGCGCTTCTACACTCTGCTATTTCAAGTCATCATTGTTTTTAAGTCAACATGCAAATCTTAGGGTAAAGTGGGATAATTTCATCTTCTATAATGGGGGGGGGGGGGGGGGCAAACCTCATGTGGTCCAGTGAATTAAAATAGCAGGAACTGAGCAAGCCAACCACAAATGGTAGGCATAAAAAATGGGCTTTAGAGTCTCTGTAATTGATTAACATTGCAATTAGACTTTGCAATCGGCAAAACCGTCAAATTTGATCCCCGCTGGTGTGCAGTAGGAGTAGGGAGGCTGCTGTTGGAAGCCTCTCTGTCTTTTTGAATCCGTCTCCCAGTGTCTGCTTGGATTACGGAATCATCCACAGCTGCCGCTGCCGCCTGATGGGGTTTATGCTCGGGTTAAATGCTGAAATGTGCTCAAGTGATCCCTTTATAGGCCAAACTTTACTAAATTGACCTACAAAGACACAGAGGAATGCAACTATGAAGGAATGTGTCTCGACAAAAGCCTCACGTGAAGATATAATACACACTATCTCTTGTTTGCAATGATGCTAGTAACTTAACATATAGTATAATATAGTTAAGTGCAAATATTTATTTACTTTAGTTTGTATGCATGTAGATAATACAGTATGATGTAGTTCGAGGTAGTATTACATGCCTGTTCAAAAATACAGTGAAATAAAAAGTTGGAAGGACGTGATGGCTTTACAGTAATACAGTTGTTACTGAGCCATGACAGCTTTCAAGAGTTGTCTTCGTCAGAGAATATTTTCATGTAGCCAAGACAACGATGGCAAAATGTGAACTCGTACTTGTCTGTGCAAAAATCCCTTTGTAAAGCATGGCTAAATGTGCCTTCCTGCCGCTGAAAGCTGAACAAACACTCAATATATATTTAATCCATCTTGCTGCTTGGCTGCAGTTAACGGTTGAGTAATGACTGATGTCCTTATACTTTAAATAGAAAATTACCAGTTTGGCTACAATCTACACCAGTAATAGGAACACCTTGTGATATTTAGCACCCAATGCAAGACTGCAGAGGTTGCATATTTACCCGGAGGGCACACATTGACCTTTGCTCTTTTTACTTAATTTTCCGTCAAAATATAAATATGGAACATTGAAGACTCACCTTTGCACAGCAGAAGGTGCACTAAAGGGCAGGGGTGATTTTGGAAGTCAAATGTGTGTGCATTACTGTGGTATAAACATAAACCCATATGCATGTCAAGGAGTCTAATCATGTCCTTCATTACAATAAGTACGTAACGGTCAAACCGAGCTCTTTCTCCTGCATAATGACCAGGGAATCAGAAGCCAACTCTGCCCGAAAACAATGCAGCACATTATCCCCAATTCCGTTCCCCCGTTGTTGGCGGGAGTTCTGCTTGTCCCTTCCTCACCGCCACTAATAGTCTGGAGTTAAGGAAGCACCACGGATGGTTGTTCCGACCTAAACACGTTGCGCAAAAGCCAAAAACACCCACAGGAGCCTCTCATCTCATCCAATCCAATTTACTATCTGGTTCTTTAGCCTGCTCACTCATCTCTTTTTGTTTCTCTTTTTCTCTCACAACTAAGACCCACAATCCCTTCAGATCTCAAGAGGCTTAATCAGTGTCTGTGTCAGACTACTTCACCACAGCCTTTGGCCACAGCGGATATTATCCATCTTTTCCTTCTAACAAATCTGTCAATCCACTCAACGGGAAATGAAACTTCTCCTTTTGCAGAGAAGAAAACTGTTTTTCTGCAGCACCCTGCCGACAAAAAAAAAAAAGAGAGAGAGAAAGGAAGCAGAGCAACATGAATTCAACATTAAATACACAACGAAGATGGCTCGGAGGTGATGGGGAAAGTGGCACAGGCTCCGTGAAAAAGGAATATCAGAAATAAAATATTGGTCTCAAATTCACAATGTATGCAAAGAGGTAACCAACCAAGGGAAAGCTTGCTTTGATTTGACTCAATTTGCATAAACCCTCCCAACTATGCTTTTAATAAGTGATCTTCACCCAGGGAGTTGCCGGTGCATAGAAGATTAGCATATTCCAGACAACATAACTACCGGTTGGTTTAGAAAAAAGAAATAAAGACAGACACAGAAAAAAGATTGGAGGAAAAAATTGGCGTGAGGGCAAATCAGAGGAGTGGCGGGGGAGAAATGTACCAAACAGACCAGTTTGTTTGGAATATCATTTTCCGTAACACAGCAACAAACAGCTACTGCTGGAGAAATAAACATCCTCTGTTGTTAATTTTTTAATGGCTGTGTTGTTTCATAGTGCCCCCTAGTGGTTTGAAAGAAGCTTCCTGTGATTCTGGATGTATTGGTTGATCAGAAAAGCAAATGTATGCAACTGCAGAGTAAGACCAGCGGAGACTGAGGGCAGAAATGTGCAGGAGAGGGAGGTATGAGGGAAAACAACCAAGATGTAACCTGACATTGAACTGATTCATTTTAAGAGCTATCTTCTTTAGTCTTCAAAATATGTTACAATTCTGCAATATTTGAATAATACACTAAAATCTTCTGTTCCAGGTCCGATGTATGAATGTCTAAAGAGGACCTTCAAGGCAAAGAGCCTCCTACATAGTAATTTCTTTACACACTAGAGGGGGCTAGATCATAGGGAGGATGCTATTTTACATACAAGGTGACTTTGATTACAGAAAGTGTTCTGGTTGTGCATTTCACCACATTTCTTTTTACATCTATATTAAGACCATATCCTCTCTCCCTGACCCGCAGAGACACAAATATGCACGCACACAACAGATAAACAGCTACATCATTGTGAGCTGGGTCAGATATTATGAGTTGGGTCAGGTTAATCTCATCACATTACCTCTGGGAAATCACCGACTTTGACTGAAGAATGAAATAATGACTAAATAAAATATACAGTAGTAGTTGGTGGGTCCACATGAGTGCCCAGGATAAGCTGGGGAGCCAGTTAATTTGCCACAACTTTCACTTGCATGTATTTGAAAAGACAGACAGTAATTGGTATAAGATAGTTGTGTGCTGATAAAAGAACTGTTAGAATATTGCCGAGGATGGAAACACAGAGGCAATTGTTTAATTGGCTTCTGGAGCGACAAAACATCTCATTAAATAACAGCAAAATGTGAGCTAAAAAATCCAACCTAAAAAGACTTGTGCAGATTTTGAACATATATTTTGCAAAAGATTGAGAGTGAAGACTGCTGTAAGTGCGCTTATTGCGATGCGTTTACTTTACTCATATCATTAAGTGTCTCGGTTTTGCTTACAGAAGTGAGTCTTCTATCTCTGGGACACAGACGCATCTTTCACTAATTGTTCTAGATCCACATTCACAGCATGTCTTACCCCTAAACTGACTGTTTAATGTGTAATAGTGTGTAGTTGCATTTTCTGATATGCATATTCAGGTAGCATTTGATTTTCCAACTTAACATGCATCACCATTTTTTACTGTAAAACATACTAATATGTTGTCCTCCACAAACTACAAAATTATTCCTTTGATAACTTTTGGTTTTGCATTACCGCAGTTGAGTTTTCATTGACGCTGACAAGAAAATACCATTTAAAAAGGTGTCAAGTGTTGTAAGTAATTGCATTTTGACCAAAATTACATCCCTGTTCATAACTTAATAAAAGTGAATGTTGGATTTAAAGCATTATGCATGCAAGAAATTAACTAAATACAACATTTTGTCTCTGAATCTATCCAATGGTTTTGGTCAGCGGTTTCCTGTGAGCTTACATAGCCATCGAGCCAATTCAGACCAGTTTCCTTGACAACAGAGTGCAACATTTTCTTTTATCTGTATCCTTGGTGATCAAGTCCAAGTCTTATTAGTGTGATTTATGTGGAACATTGTTAAAAAAAAACATGCGAAAAATGGGTTCCATTTGATTAGAACCAAAAGCAGAGACAACATTGTGTTTTCTTTTTTTCCCACACTGACCTTTGACGTTTCTGCTTTGGGGTTTCTGATTCCAGGACCCGGTTGGTTGTCTCAAACAGATGCCTGGCGAGGATTTTTGATGTATTTGCCCCCTCCACCATCCGCTACCTCTTCAGAATCAGCTTTTTTTGGTTGAAGTGTCTACAGGGCCTGTGCTTGGGGGGACAGTGGGCGTTTTGTGCGTGGGTTTGCTTGTGTGGAGATGATGTCAGCTTTAAAGTATGAGTAAAGACAGATGTGCTGAAGACCAAGTGTGTCACAAGTATAGACACAGGCAAGAGAAACACTGTGCTGCACATAAGACTACCCATTTTGCATTGACACATACTCTGTAAATGGTCATTTTAACTCATAATAGATGTTTTGGCCATGGTACACGATTAATAGTTGTGTCTCGAACTATAAAATCATGCATGTTGTGTGTGTGAGTGCATGCAAGCCTGTATAAAAATTATATGAAAATAACCCTTTTTCTCGGAAATCTCAAACTCCAAATCTCAAAAGTGTGACTTAGACTTTTCAAGGACATTATTGTCTTCAATGTCAATCTCATATAAACGCAGAATCGTGAGAGAGAAACCAATATTCTGCTGTGGGTGGAAGTGTATCAAATGTGCATACTGTACAACATGGCCAAAATGTCCTGAGTGACGTGTAGCACCGTTAAGCTAAGCCAATAAGAAGAAGTTGAACTCAAGTGAGAATAAAACGCACATAATGCTTTAGTGGAAGAAGGAGAGGATGCAAAAAAGGAGCCGGTTGGCGTACGTTCAGGAGGCAGCTTATACGTTAGAAGTCTTTGAATGGGGGCCATGGAGTGACAGTGCGTAACTCCCATTGCTCAGCCAAGTATAAAGAGATCGGATGGAGCATCTGTTTGGAGAAGAACAGAAACAACAGGCGGAACAAGAGAGTAAATCTGCCCCGGACAGTTTGCACGTTGTGATGCAGCTTTAAATCATACACACAACTATTGGAAAATCCTGTTCACACAAACGGAAGACTTATACAAATAAAATGAACAAATCATCCAAAATGAATATACTTCCCTAATACATCTTTCCTATTATTATCAAACTACTTTTACAGTTATTACCACTATTATGTTTCATTTAACCGATTTCACTGTATTATTGTTATACAGTTGTAGTTGCCCTGAGTTTTGTGTACACAGTGGAAGAAGAGGAAGGAACGCGAACCCATTCGTTTCTGGAGGAGACAAGCGGCCATTCAGATAAAACATGGGCTTCGCCTTGTTGACAACTTATTAATTTTGAATCACAGCCTCTAAAAGAGCATCTGTTTGTCACATGGAGGAACCGGTACTCTGAGTGAAGCATCGTTATTCTTATTGCGCACTTACTTTGAAAATAAATGTGATGAAAAGGGCAAAGCTAAAAAAGGAGCATGCATTAAAATTAGCTCTTAATATTTGAACTGACATTTAAATATCAGGATATCAAATATTTAAATATTGGTGGCTATTTGGGAAAATTAGCATTCAAATGCCATTAGTTTCAGGATTTGGTCTCTAAAATGGCTTCTTGGTTAATACAGCACATGACGACACATGATACTACTTTGCTTAAACTGTTATCTGTGAACATGCAGCGCTTAGAAAAACAGAGCCAGTCTGCAGCATCTGGCAGCACCTAGAGGGAAGTTGCAGATTGCAACCAAATTAGACTTTTCCTCCACCAGAAGCGTCCTATGACCTACGGTGTCGGACACAAAAACGTGAATGACCCTCTCTGGAGTCACTGTCAGCTTTGTGAACATACTCATGTTTTGTTGTAAAATAAATGTGTGAAGATTAAATAAAGTTCATGGACCTTGAGAAGTACACTATTTATAAACGTACCAATAGAACAATGTAGTAAAATTCTTTGAGATTTCTGAGATGCTAGTACACTAATGGATGCTTCAACTCGATTGCATTGTAGTAAAATAATGTACTTTTTACTCCTCTCAATTTATCTGACATCTATTAGTTATTAGATTCATTTTACAGATTAAGATTTTATGCGTTAGTTACACAAATGTGCCTTGTAAGATTCAAACGAGATTGAGTAATCAAACTTATCAAGAGTGATCAAAAACATTTAAAATCACTCAAACCCATGATACCATCTATACCTTCTACAAGCAGTGAGTAAAACCTCCGCCTCCTGTGAGCTGGAGAAAGATTTTGAGGACACAGAGAGTGACTTTCCAGGGATGCAGTCACATGTCTACCTTCACTGTTTATCCTAGAGGACAATAACAAATGTTCTGAGCTTATAGGGTTTATTTCCAGTTCGTTGTCCAGGTGGGTTTGCCAGTAAGTTCTAGAAAGTGTGTGGAAATAAGTTTAAAGTTTGTATACAATGCCTTGTAAACCCGTCTGGGAGACGGCTCCTGGCTCAATTAGCTCCTACGTCCACCGCTGTGACTTGCAGGGATCCATCTTCTGTCGTAGCAGAAAATGTTCTGTACATCACCCGTCATCGTTGTATTTATTCATACAACGTCAAAGAAGCAGTTTTTCTTTTATAGTTAAGTGCAACAACAAGTATGAAGGATACCCTCCACACACACTCATCTTCCCACAAAGGGCAACAATCAAGAACATGTCTGGGAAATATCAGCCTGAATCTGTAAAAATATTTCTGCCTTTTGTCATTCTTACAAACCAACACAAAAAGCTGAGAAGGAAATGTCAACAATTCTAAATGCTTTCCATGTTACCTCATGCCAAAACCGCTCTGATTCTCCCCAGATGGCATTAAATCAGCGCGTTACCTCAAAAGAAATGACACCAATGAATCTTTCTGCCTTACTGTACCGTTTGCAGATCTGTTAGGTTTCTCTTGGAAATTTCTAATAAGTTAAGAAATGTTTGACATCATTTCAGCTATAATTTGTTATGTTTCTGTAATGCTACAATCTCCTCAAATGGACATCACCTCTAAGCAGATCCACCAGCAGACGGTTATCAAGTTCTGTAGAATACGATTTGAACTCGGTTAGTATCAACTGCATGCCTTTGTAATGCTGCCGGTTCCGTCTGTAACAGAAACCAACGTGCGCAGAGAAAATATTTGACCTTAACGAACAAACCCCTGTGAGTAAAACCTTTTGGTGTGGTGTGTAGAGCGGCCGGACCAGACATTTAAAAGGTCACACCTTCATGTGTAGCAATCTCACTTTGCTTTGTAAAACACACTTCTATTGAACACATGCAAAGTTCCCCTGAACACATCTTGGGTGCTGATAGTTTCCATGTCCCTCGTCCTTCCCCAAAGGAATGAGCCCAACCCACACGTTTTGTGCAACTTTTATTTCCTGTAAACCTCCATATAATCATGGCCAGAGATCCTCTGGTCAGAGGGAATGCAACAGCTTCGTTGTGAACATCAGTCTCAATTGAGCGGTGAATAAAACTCCTCTGAACCTGCCACAGAGCGGCACCTGAAAGACACTTCCAGCACCTTTATGTCCCACTCTGGTGAAGATGTTATAGGGCAGATATCGCATTGTTGGTTGCTGTTAATGAACACAGCATTAAGAATTTGTCCCTCTTCTCAAACTCAAAACGCGAGCATGCAAACAGGTCGTGGAGAGAGGAAGACAAATGGAGAGAGAAGGATGTTAAAGAGAGAAGAGCTGTGAATTGCAACCTGCTCATTGGGGGCAACGATGATTTTTGGTTACAGAAGAATCCAGAAATATATATTTTATGAAGAAAAGTTATTACTATACCTTGGGCAAATGAGTTTTTTTTGTAGTAACTGTAACCGCTTTATTGTACAGGATATCAAAGTTAAGTTTTCTTGATGACTATTTTGTCTTTTGACCAGTTTTTCGTAGAGACGGATGATCAATGTAGATTTTAGTCGTCTAGAGAGACAAGTGCTTTGCTCACCTATTCACTCATGGGCTGATCCACTGATCCTGATGTTCAAAGGCAACAACAAACTTGCTCACATCAACACTGGCACAGTGCAGCAGGTGCTGCAGGCTACACCTGTGCACATGTTAAAGGCTGCGGTTTGGTTTCAAAACCGCATTTAAACGTCAGTGTCTTGCTCCTGCTGAGGTTGAATGGAAATGTTCCTGCAGACGTTCCGTACTGACACTTCTCTCGTTACAGCGCTCATCCTGAACGTTACAGGACACGATTACATTTATAGGGAATTATCAGGGGAAAAGTGTTTTTTTTCTTATTGCTAAGCTTCTGTAATCAGCTTCTCATCATAATTAGGATCAGTGCACATTTAGAAACTGTATTGAGTTAGCAAAATATACAATATCACAAGAGTTGGATTGGATAGAAATTGGGATCTCGGGATCAACTCGCTTCTCAAGGGTATATTTCTGTCATTGAAAACTGCTTTCAACTTCATTAACCTCATTTAACGTTCATTTTGATTGGATTTAATGTTCAATAAATGAATGAAGATCCAACCTTGTTTTCACTTGCCTTTGCCTCTGGGGGATATGGCACATGATAAAAAATAAAAAACACCATCAGATCCTGGGCCAGATCAGACAAGTCTCACCAAGACACTCCATAGTCACTAGGATAGATAGAAGGAAATGTTGGTATCACAGCAGCATGTACAGGGAAGAAAATATAATAAAAAGATGCACATTATATACAATATAATAAGAGAAATATTAAATTATTAAATTAAATAAACTGAAACAAAAGAATAACCTTCCAAAAGAGACAATAATTATAATTTGTAAAAGGAGAAGAGGAAGAGGAAAGAGCAGCAACATCACAGCAGTACAGGGTTGTTATTGTCATTATTTAGCCAGGGATGATTTATTGTAAAGTGTTATTGCACTGGGCAGGAATGACCTCCTGTATCGGTCCTTGTGACAGCGGAGCTGAAGGAGTCTGTTGGAGAACGTGCTCCGCTGTCCCTGGTATCAACCCGCGAGCTCTTTCAAACGTTTCTTTCATGCATAAAGAAAATCTGTTTTTATACAAATGGTGGGGATTGAAATATTAATATTAAGTAAAATTAAAAGTATATTTTTGAGATTTAAGTGTAGTTAATGTACTGGTCCATCCAACCGCTTATTCTGCACACAGGGTCGCTGGAGTCTATCCCCGGCGACAGTACGGTCTGTGCTTTAATTTGGGATTGAAAATAACATAAAATGAATTGAACTTTTATGGTGCTCAGAGAACCATTTTAATTTTGAAAATATGTTGAGCTCTACTAAATAGATCAACATAACTTTACTGTGAGCATGCCTTGTCCCCGGAAGATCCATTAATATATAATAGCAATATGATAAGGATAATCCAGAAGAAATTTGAAATTGGACAATTTTTAGGAAATATAAAGCACACGTTTGTGCGCCCCAGAAGATGAACAGTTTAACTTCCACACTGACAGGCAGCTGAAAGCTGTGCAACTCTCCTTAGAAAACATGCCCTGAGCAGCAGCTTGATATCAAGGTGTTATACATCATAAGCAAATACACACAGTCACTCTTAGTGTTATGTCCTCTAATGTCATTACATCATCATGAATTCATATGGCACGCTTTAATTATGTATTGGGCTGAAGCCAGCGGGACCACCTCAAATATTTATTGATTATAACTGTACTTTTGAATTACAAACTTGCTTTGATCACAGTTGGTTTACTGTTCACTTCATTTAACATTTCTGCATGTTTGCAGTCACGCTGTTCTCCAGCAACGCTTTACTATATGAGTGAAGGTTTAAACAGTTTATGATACAGTGCTAATAATGGCAGAAAGACTGTAAACAGCTTTTTCCTTCATACAGCAGGACTAAGATGTCCTGGGGTTTCAATGCTAAGCAGAAAAGATGTAGTTCAAAAATGACTCCTCACCATCACATTGCATAACGAAACAACAATAGTGAGTAACTGGATTAATGGGCTCTGAGACTTGCCCTTGCTCTAATGCAGCTATTCAGTTCCCACTCAGCGGAAAACGCAGGTGCTTTTTAGAGATGAGAAAAACAGGCGGCATTGAATTTGATTTCCTGTGTTGCATTAGATAAGTAGATAATCTGTAGAATGGATGCCATTTGCTTTCAACCACAGCCACCACAGTGGTACTCGTTGGTATACGCATCAGCCCTGACTGATATTAGTTTTCCGTTTATCATGGATGGTTTACTAGGTCAGCATAAATAATGTTTGATGACATAATCACATCATATTTTAGGGGAATTTTCACCATTGTGTGGGAAACTGTGGATATGATGATGAAAATCCAACTGATATTTGAATCATGACTGAGAGAATTCTGGTCCTTTAAAAATGACTTCTTTTTTTTACCCCACGTGGCTTGAATTTTATCCTCTCTAGAAGAGATCAATTGTTATCATCTGAAAACCATAGCAACATAAATAAATAAAATATGATAGAAATCAAATATTGTTATACATTTTATTATTTCATCATGCTTTTGTTGGAGATATGTGATTTCCACTTACTAGCGGTAATGCAGCTTTAAACACCTTGTTCGCATCCGCAGAAAGATTGTTTTATCGCCCTTGTACTTCATGATCTTCCATATTTTCTGAGAATTGCATTTGAATAGGATTTTGATCTGATGATTGTTTCAGAAGTCAACTTCAAAATAATGTACCACATTAGCTGAAAAACGCTGTTGAACATAACTATCCAAAGATAATTAAGGTTAAAATGTACGATAACAAAGTAATATATTATATATATATATATATATATATATATATATATATATATAAGAAACTATACTGTACAGATACTGTAGTCTTTTCTTTTTCAGATTTTCAGGAGTTTTTAAAACAAAATTAGCAATCTTGCTACAGCCTTGGGTCTCAGGGATACCAAACAGTGATTACTAACTGAAGCTCATTTCAACAAAACCCATGGGTTACAGTGAATTCATTAAAAAAAAAAAAAAAATCCTCAGGCAAACCAAAAATACTACTCAAAACACGTGCACCAAAATCTCTTAGGATCTGCCAAACCTTTGGGCAGTTATACATCAAAACACAATAAGCTTTCTTTTAAATCATCTACACAATAAAAAACCTTAATTAAAATTCCACTACCAGAGAAGCACTATAAAAACTGTAATAATAGAAACAATCCGAGAGCACTATCAACCCAAACACACCCAAAATGCAAAAGACTAAATATTTGGTCACGGTTAAGAGCAGAATTGGACTATTTAAATGTCCCCAAACCGCTGGAAATGCTTATGCCAGAAATGTGTAATTGTTGTAAGCATTATGGACAGATTTTTAAGAACTGACAAAAAATGAGCTACAAACCAAAGTGCAGCAACTACACTCTAGCTTGCTGCAACTTGCAACAAAGTCTTAGCGTGAGCTAACGTGGTCTCTTTTTATGTGTTTCCTGTAAACTGAAAAATCTATTACGATGCTGGATCTCGTCTAGCAGTGAGCTCCCATCCTACGATGCAGCCTCAGACTCTCCTGGAAGTCATGGGACTTTATGCAATTAAGTTAACATAATCATAGTTCGGGACTTGCTCAGAGCACAGAACCAGCACATAAAAGGGCTTTATAACATACAGCTTACTGTCTGTAGGCCTAAAACTGCCGACCAACTACAGAAACATTTCTTTTTTCAGGATGAAATCTGTCACTATTCACCCCGTGCCAGTCACAACCGAAGTAAAGTTCTGACTGACAGCCGCAGATGAATCAGCCACTGTCGTCATCTGTTGATCTGCTGATCTACCGTCTATTCAATGAAAGAAACAAAAGAAAGCCAACATTAAACGGTCGGTCAAATTTCCCTGAATACCTCATTATATTCCTCCCCAGCGGTGCTCTGGCGACGTGGTGGGACTGTCGTTTGTTTACGACGAAGCATATTGACTGAGGAAAATATAGAGCATAATGACGGGACCCGCATTGCAATTCTTTGCTTACAAACAACGGATTATCATGGTGCATGAGTTGAGAAATGTGATGTTTATTTAACGCAGGACCGTGGCTGTAGAACACCAGCCCTTTTAACTTAAGCTGTGAGGTCGAACGCAGCATCCATCCAGCAGTTCGTCTTCTCACTGATATGTCACCAGAGTTTTGATTGAACATTAGGGGGAGACAATAATAACATGCATTTTATAGTAAAGCATTAAGCTTGAACAACCAAAAAAAACATACAAATGGAGTTTAAAAGTACTTTGAAAATCATACAAGTAATACACAATGACGAAATATTATTTCAAATGACTATCTCTAAAGGTATAATTCCATCTAAATAAGCGTTAACTTTTGCAGACATACAGAGTAAAGTACAGTATAACCTAAAACAATGCTGCTAATCTTAGTCATTCTAAATATTTTGTAAACACTACATTAATCTCCTCTGTGGTTACCCTACATGGAAAACATGTTCCCTGACCCAGGAATCAGGGTGTAAAGTTGTGCTGTTGGGTGTGTTTATCCGTCAGCGGTGTTTTCCCTTTGAGAAAAGACAAAGATCCAGTGCTGTGGACGACAGGCAAAAGGTTAAAAGAGTTATTAAATGAGTAAAGAGTGAATTCCTAATCCCCCCTGGCCTCAAAGCACATCATAATGATGATCCTTGCAGCTGCACAGTGTCTGGATCACTGCAAACCAGACCAAATAAAATCTGAACCCAGCTTAAAATGCTTTTAGTTAATGTTGTTACATCCACAACTCTTTAATTAAAAACAGCTGAAGCGTCCGGAAAACTGTCTATAAAAAAATGTACAAAATGCATTTGACTTTGACAGTAAACCATATGAATACCTACCGTGTTGAATGCGTCTTTTCTTATTTGCTGCACATTTTTGACACTAAACGTCGAGACACAGAGCGACTAAGTAAAAGTCTTAATTCTTTCTGAGCGCTTACTTGGTCCATAAATAAAATGGATCCTGGTAATTCTCCATGAACGTTGCGTGGGATTCCCTTCTAGCTAATCTCATGATCAATGATGACTTGGTATCTCCCTCATGTCGCTGTCACTTTTAAACGTTGTGCGACAACCTGATTTTACCTTTGGTACATGCCTTCCGGGTGCACGCTTCCTTTTCTGCTGACGCCAGCCGCCCTCCCCCTCCTCCTCCCTTCCCCACCTCCCCCGGAGAGGATCTTATGGTGTTCTTGTGTTGCTTTGTAATGTTTTGCATATGGCTGCAGGGCGAGGGGCCAAACTCCCGGAGTTGAATGGTGTTTTTGTTCAACATCATCATCCCAGAAGAGAGAAAGAAGTACACAACGGCTGCCTCAAACGAGGTTGTCAAGATGTCGGCGGAGGCCCCGCGCCAGCACACCCCAGCAGGCAGCTGCTGCCTGCCAGGCGCCCATCTACAAATAATCTACTGTGGGAGGAGGTGTCAGCCTATTCTGTCAGGGCAGACAGTGTGTATTCAATTCTGAGCGAAAAGCTTCAAAACTATTTTACAAAAGATCTTTGGTGTTAATGATAGTTTTAAAAGTTGCAGAGAGTGTAGAAGTGTTTTAGTTTAAATCGATTGTGGATTGATTACCTAACCAGAGCCCAGGCCGCCCCCCACCGCCCACCATCCCTCTCAGCGGGCTGTGTCCAGACAGTAAACATTTCCTGATGGAGAAGAAAACAACCCCAAATAAATACATAAGATGACTACAAAAGAGACATGAAAAGGCAAACTGACACCAAAAAGGCCCAATGTGATAAAAGAAATAGCAGTTTTCTATCAAGAGATGCAAAACAAACTACAAAAGAAGTTCAAAATGACACCAGAGAGAAAAAAAACCCTCATCAAAGAGTCCCAGAACCAGCACATCAACACTTGAAATAACCACAAATAGAAGAAAACTGACCATTTCGGCACAGTGAACCAACAAAGATAAGCAAAGACTACAAAGAGGAGCGAAATGACCACAGAGACACAAAAATATTTCAAATAATACAAAGCTTCATTCGGGTGAAATTGGCCATATTCCTCAGTGAGCGATCGCTGCTTCGATATCACTGCAGGTCATATTTGATTATTTTACGGTGAACAACACATCTCCTTGTATTACAGAACAGCCAATCAGATTGTGACAGCCCAGCGATCAGGTGGCATGTCAAACTCCATTAAGCATGACCGTGATAGCCACAGGGTCCATGCCATGAATTCCTAAGTGTTCTGTTCACACTTTTTGCTTTGATATTTTTGGTTTATCTACAATTTCTTGTGACGAATGAATTCAGCTTGACAAGTTTTCATAGACATTCACTACGGAATATGCTGCATAACCCGGCAACCCCCAACCACAAAAAACCCCCCCAGTCGAATGGCTTATCCCTCCTTGCAAATAGCTTACAGACAGTGAAGTACACCGCAATCAGTTTGTATAAACAGCATGAGAATATGGTTCATGCTACCAAGCCAATGCAGTATTTCACAGGCCTGGCTTCTGACACAGGTTGTGTTAACAGTAAAGCGACAAGGCACATCTGGGGAAGTGGCTGCTTTGAACAAGCCACTATTTTACTTTAAAAAGATTTAAGAGGTTAATTCATTTGATTAAACATCATTAAGCTATTTATAAAAATATTGCACATAATGTCAAGCAGAGTTTCTCAAATTACCACCTGCGGGCAAAAGGTGGTCCTAGGAAACATTGTGTGGCCCAAGAGCGTGAAATAGAATCCATGAAATATATCTTTGAATTGTATCTTTCGAACGTTTGAATACTTTCACTTTTGAAAGCCTGAAGAGGTGAACACGGTGTATTCCGACTTCTACAGTAAATGTTCAACAGGCACCAATCGCTCAGCCAGGAAACCGCCGTTGAAGGACAAGTCGAGATTGTTTATTTGTCAGCCTACTTGTGTACTTCTGCGACGACACTTCTGTGGTTACTTGAATCTTACTTGGTCATTCACCAGCTTTTCCTCATTGACACCTGTTGCTGGTTTTTGTAGGAAAAAAATCATGAAAAATGAGGAGATACTTTGATATCCTCGAAACTGAATGAGTTTTATTTGTGCAACGTCCTCTTGATGTTACACATTTGAGTCTCCACAGCTCGGCCGCCGGCATGTAGAATTCATCAGGAACTTAAATGAAAATTCTAAAACACTATGTTGAGTAAAGATCATGCTTTGATGAATATAGAACAGCAAAGCCCTAAACCTTCAGCAGGTTGGAACAAACATCCAACAATTCCGGGACATCTCATGTACTTCCGGTCAGCTTCCAAATGGGTCTTTAAAAAAAAAAATGTTTCAGTGGGTTTCTGCCAAAGAAACGAAACATTTTAGAATATTTCCCCTCCTTGTACTTGTATCTCTCCATCTACTAACAACATCTCAACTGAAAATAAACAAAGTCAAACACGTGAGTTTGGAGAGAGAACGACGGGGAAGTGGGTGTGGGCATCAAACAGGTTAGTTCGTTCTCGGTGCGTGTGCGTGGGTGTGTTTGAGTGTGCGTTTCTAGGAATGAGGGTTAGGAACCCTGGAGACCGCGCATCATCTTGGACTTGTCGAATTGTTGAAATACGGGACCTTCCTGCTTGGCCACTGCAGCGATTCCGAAACACATAACAACTCGAGTGTCCACAGAAGTCTAAAACGCAGCCAACGGGAAGACAAGTGTCCCCAGCTGGTCCCACACAGTCTTGCAGCCGTATCTAGACGTCCTCCTTTCGGGAGGTCGCAGCGTGAAGAGTGCCGGTGAAGCCCCACCTCCGCCACCCCGCGCGTTATTTCCAGCGCGGTCCCCGCGCGTCGTGGAGCGCGCGCCGCACAGCGCCGCGGACCCGCCGCTGCGCGTCGACGACGACGAGGCTTTTTGCGCGGACACAAACCCCGCCGCTCGCTGACCGTCGGGACACTTTAAAAAAAAAAAAAAATTACGTGTTGGTGCAATTATGTCGCCGCCGAGGACGCACAGCTGACTGAACAGTGTGGATCCCGCGGGTAGTTGAAAAGAGGAGGAAGGTGAGCGCGCACCTTGCATCCAGCCATGGGAGGTCAGATCACCAGGAATACCTTCTACGGTAAGCCCATCGGCCATCACGGGTATTGATTCTTTATTGGTGATGGATCAAGTGATTTTTGGAGACGATGTGATCGGGTTGGAAGCGTGCTGGTGAAGCCGCCGGGGCTGTCCGCATGGAGACTGTAGGCGTCCTGGCTGACTGAAATAAACGAGAAGTGAAAGAAGCCAAGTTTCCCACCTTCTGGAAGTCACGACTGGCTGTGCATTGGTATCCCTTTGCATTATCATGTTATATAAACATCCCAGAGATGTGTTTTGCTCCCGATTGTTCTTCTGCTCTGTGAATCTGCCTCGCAGTACCATTCAAAGTCAGAAAGTATACAGCCAAAGTTGGTTTGGAACTTTTGCCACATTTCTATTTGTTTGAAAGTGATTCACTCACAGACTTCCTGAATGTCTCCATGTTGGTAAACTGTGTCACAACTTTATGCCCTTTGATCTTTATACTCTCTTGGATATCAAGTTGTGTCAAACAGTTTTCACCTTTCAGAAAGTTAGTCAGCAGCTATTTTATAACAAGTACTTAGATGTCTAAGCAAAGATGGCAGTGTTCTCCCTTTCCAATTAAATGTGAGAATGCTGCTTTCCTGGAATGTCCTACTAGAAATCCCTGGCCCTCAGACGAGACCTCGGTCAGGGCCCCTGGATATGTCATCCCGGTCATGTTGTCGGGGCCCCGTCCAGCTCACGGGATCATGAATCATTCAGCGCTTCCCATTTGGCATTACTGAAGCTTAGATAGCACAGTGTGACAGAGGTTATTTTTATGTCAGAAATGTTTTCAAATGAGCATTTAGTTGGGATTACAACTAACATTGGATTCATTGAAATAACTTAATGCCTCCAGCTCCTGACACTTTCTTTCTGGTTTCCTCGGGTCTTCTATGATGACAATCTTTGGGATCCTCTTTCTTACTCGGAGGCAACAAGACATTTGATGGATTCACCTTGAGTTCTCTCGACCAAATGATCAATTCACTTTTTGAGAAAATACTTGTTGGTGTCACGGTGTGGTTCACTTCCTGTTGTATTTTGTAGTTTTCTGCCACTCGTGTCCCCGGGTAACTTCACTTCCTGCCTTGTCCCGTCATCCCCTGTGATCGTCTAATAGTTTCCACCTGTGTCCAATCACCTGCACCTCCCTCATGTATTTAAGCCGTGTGTCTCTTGTGTCACTTGTCGCGTCATTGTCTATCGTCGTGGATGTTCATAGTTTCATGCCTGCTGTTTTTCCCCTGGTTCCTGTGTGTTTTTGCCCCTTGGCCTTTTGATTTTGGATCTTGTGACTATTAAAGTCTTTTGTTTTCCGTGAAGTCTGCATTTGAGTCCTGCCTCCCACCCGCATCCCTGACAGTTGGTTGCCGCCCTAAACATTACAGTAGTGTACATAACAATACATTGACCATACCTGAAAGCCTTGGGGCTAAAAAGTCATTCATGTGAAACTAAAAAGAAATCCCTTCAAAAATGGTATCTACAAAGCACAATGTTGCCTGTGAAGGAAACAGCCCATTGGGGTTTTAGGATATATTTCATAACATGTCCCAAGATTAAAAAATGAACAGCCTTGTAAAAGCAACAGGACTGATGCACAGTGTTACATACAGAAACATGTTTTTAAAAAGGAATCGTTATAGTGAAACCACAAGCACTGTGAAATTTCGCAAAAGCGAAACACATCTTTGGCTCTGTCTGACCCTGCGAGGGCTCGTGCTGCAAGAGAGGCCCAAGGGGTTCCATACGTACGTCACACACATCAGGGCCTCTGTTGGGGCTCCTTACGGAGGCCGAGCCTGGGGATAAAAAAAACAGTAAGAGCGTAACAGGCCAGGTGACACTGACCAGGGCCTTTCTTTGTCTCTGCTATGTTAGTGCCATCCAATTAATGACAGCCAAGCCAGTCAGGTTGTGCATTAAGTAAGATTATCCTTTCTTAAATTGCTCATCTGACTTTTGTCATGACACTTTCGCTTTCATCGCGACGGGGCTCTGGTCACTGTTTCCCCCCGACGTCTGCGTCGGGTTGTACGACTTCATAAACACACTTTAACAGCCATCAGCTCTTTTCGTTCTACCTCGCTGTCATTTACATTATATCAAAAGGTGTTATTTTTTATTATTCAATATATTAACTTATCTAACTTCATTCAACGTTCAATCTGTGTGCTCTGAATGCTGTAAACACAACATGTTATAGGGCCTTGCTTCTTTAATTCTCCACCATTGGGCCTGGTCATTAATGGAGTACAATACAAACCGGTGGATCCGTTTTCCAGAAGACATCACGTCTGACATGACATCATGGATGCAATATGGTTGAAGGACTTGTTATGACTTCATTTAAGGCCATTGTTGTGCACAGAGCACAATTCAACATTGTTCTGTGGCGACAAGAGCATGAGAAGAGCTTAACAAACACGCCGCAGTGAGCCCAGAACACTTGGCAGAGCCTCTGCGATTGTGATGTGAAGGCGAAGCCTCCTAGACCCTAGTTTAACCTCGACAAATTAAAGGCTTTAACAGCCAATGGTGTCATTATACCACAGCTGGTCTCAGAAGTCACATGATCAGTCATTGCCAATCTTGAAAGTATTGATTGATTTGTCTCTGGGGTACAATATAAACCTCTTGACCCCTCGAAGGTCACTCGATAGAAGGCAAGAATAGTCGCCTTCCAGCCAGTCTCTCTCACAGCAACTCCTCCACAGTCTTCCAAATTTAGGTGGGAAAGTACACACAGCTATCAGGGATGAATGAGTGTTAATGAGGCCTGATTTATTCATTTTATAGTGCCCGAAGTCCTTCGAAATGTAATTGTAGAGAGGACTCAAGTGCTGTAGCACTGTAAACTGCATCAAACCACTTGATGAGATATTTATATATTTATATGTACTTGTATATATTTTACCACGTCATCCATCCAGTCTGGATAATCCTCCCTAACGTTTAATGAGAACCAAATATCTGTGAGAAACAACAGCACAATGACCTTGGTAATGTGCTTTGAAGAGAACTGTGGCAACACAAAAAGGGGGAGTTGGACCTCATGAAAGGGAGTCAGTGTGAAATAAGGCTGGTGATGACATTGAGCAAACTTTACATTCTAAGACACCCAAAGATTACTTGCTCTATTATGAGGTTTAGTCCCGATTCTACCATGTTCACACGGGAAAAGCTCTGCTCCAGGCAACTGTTTCCATCTGAGTCATCTTTTATTTTGTTACTTCCTGACCGGGAAAAAACAAGAAGAATGTGTGAGAAGAAGAAGAAGAAGAAGTAGTGTGTGCACTTGACTATCAGTCTAAAATACTGTGATTCATACGCACTCTTTAAAACATGAGCCACAACTGGAAATAACATGTAACAGCCATGCCGCGCTATTTTAAGAGTAGCTTTGAATAAACAGCCAGCTGAACATAGACGCATCGAGAACTCCTGCGAGATTTTCAAGCTTGCTTTCTGCGGAGATAATTCAGCTGTTGGAGATGAAGTTTGAGCACCATTCATGCTAGCTAATCAATTTGGTTTTCTTCCCAACTGATTGTTGTACAAATGTGTTCCACCGTGGTGATAAACATTATTCTGTTATACCGAGCGTTTTGCATATACATACATACATGTGCGTATTTCACAAATACATTTTTCTCATTAATTGCCAAACCAAGAGATCAATTGCTTTCATCCAAGGATCCTTTTACATGTAGTTTAACATGCACAAACAGCTTTTTCATGTCCACAGTACACTAGATGTGTGGTTGCCCTGTGCTACCTTAGGAAGCTGAAAACGGAGCACAAGTAAATTATTTGAATTTGTTTTTACTTAATTGGCGGGTTGCAGAAACAGGAGGTCACTACCAGCTCACAATGTTCAAAATGAAGCCTTCGGTGGTCCAGACTGTGCGATATTATGTTCTAATCTTATCTAAAATGAGGGTATTTTATTGTAAATGGTGCCCCAAGAAGAATTTATTCAGTAATGTATTTTCTTCTTCCCCTCCTGTGGGCCCGACTAAGCAAGCAACCACTTTTTCCCCCCCCGCTCAGATTCTCTGAACGGGCCGTTTCCCACCACGTCTCACCGATGCCACCACAAGCCCAAGCGCTGCCTCCCCATGCAGCCGTGTGGAAGTTTGTCGTCCTTCCCTCTCCTCTTCCATCCCAGCACTAAAGGCTCGCAGATCGTCATGGACATGTTGCAGAGGACCGTCAAGAGACAGGCCAGCTTCTGCAACGCCATCACCTTCAGCAACAGACCCATCGCGGTGTATGAACAAGTTCGACTGAAGGTAACACTGTAGCTGAGTCAGTAGTATTTCTCACATGGTCCAACCATGTTTTGACAACACAAGCTTTAAACAGTAGAAAAAAAGACAATAAGGGTTAGTTGATCAAGTGAAAGATCCCTGAGTGGGGCATTGCTAGAAACTGGTGTGACATGATGCTAAATGGAAATGCAGGCTGGTCATAATTGAAACGGCTATGAAGAGACCTACGAAACCAAAGAACTAAAAAACTATTATCCTTCTTTTTTAAATGTCAGCCCTGTTTTACCAAATTTCTGCAATCTGTAGCACGAGATTGTTCTCTTTCCTGTTTTGAAGTCGGACTGATCAGAACGTCCCCGCTAACGGGGAAAAGTGTACTGTAATATTAGTCTTTACTCTTTAAAAGTGAAGACACCGATTGTGAGTCATAAGTAGATTAAAGTCCTTTCGCTCATTCACGCTTTCATTTCTTCATATTTTTATTTGTTGTTTTTTTATTTCACGCTCTCTCCTCATCCTCCGTCTTTGCTCTCCCCTCTTTTGTATTTCTCTTTCCTCTGCTCTTGTGTGGGCCAATGCAGCCGCAGCTTAGAACAAGTTTCCACTTCACCTATCGGGCCATCTATGTCTCCAAAGTGAGAGAGCAGGGCAAGCGTTGCCATGTGCGGATGGTGTTATCTGGCACGGTAAATGCAAAGTAAATAGAGGCTCAAAATAAGACAAAAATCGTTTGCAGGTGATAAACATACCAAGATAACTTGGTTTGATTAAAATGGACTCTTAGCGAACGGTCTGAACCATAAAAGATGGCTACCTTGGTCTGTGTGTGTCTGAATTCTCAGGATTATCTAACGACTCTTCGACAAATTGGTGTGAAATATGGTATAAAATATAAGGTCGTCTTCAGGAAGAAATGTAGAAACTTAATCTTGCGCCATCTGGTAAAAATTGTAGTCTGTCCAATATCTGCAAAAATGATGTTATTCTTATCATCCTCTTCGTGTTTGGTGTTAATGAGCACACATTGATGCTATCACACTAAAATACAATAATGAACGTGGGTATTTTTAGTTAAACTGAATATGTATCATGTATTCCTCAGATCACTAAAAAGCAGTGCTGCTGGAGCGGCGCTCTTCGTCTTGGTTTTACATCCAAAGACCCATCAAGGATCAACCCTGATACGTTGCCAAAGTACGCCTGCCCCGACCTGGTTTCCCAGAGCGGCTTCTGGGCGAAAGCCCTGCCGGAGGAGCTCTCCAACGAGGGCAACGTCATCTCCTTCTGGGTGGACAAGAAGGGCCGGGTGTTCTACCGCATCAACGACTCCAGCCCAATGCTGTTCTTCAGCGGGGTGCAAGTCCCTGAGCCGCTGTGGGCTCTGATAGACATCTACGGCCTCACCAGGGGGGTCCAGCTCCTGGGTGAGTCATGCAAAAAAACAAAACAGCTACTGGAGTTTTTTGTTGAGCGAGAAAGATATAAAAGAGATCTTCACCAGTTCTTGCATCTTGCTTCTAGGGATGGCAATGTCAGTCTGTCAGTTGTCCAGACTGGAATACCTCAGTGATTTAAAAAGACAGCATCAGACATCAGCATGTGGGCATGATGACGCATGCCGCATTCTCACAGAACTCAGTCTTGTTATTATAATGCTTAACCACTAGAAACCTTTTCTGCGTCAGATTTATTTTTTCATCATCAGTGGTTAAAAGGTGATGTTACATACAGCTGCTCCACTTTTCCTGATCTCACCCAACAGCTCAGTGGAAAACGATGGTGAGAGATTAGGGAGATTGTATTGTTACCGCGGTCGTTAGTATCAAAGACATTTCCCTAGAGGGGAAATTAAAAAATGTCTGAAATCTGTTCCAACAAGCTGTACGTGCTGTTTAAAGGGTCATTACATCGAAGAAATTAAGAGCTAACAGGTCCTCCGCCATTATTCACAGCGGTTTTTCACCGCACAGAATCATTTGAAGTATGTTTTGATTGTACACTGAGATACATTTATGAAACACATCATGCATCCAGAACAGCTGTCTCCATTTTGGAAAACAATAGCAAACTATGCACAATAGACAAATAGGCATCCTCGTGGACGCCGCAGTACTTATTTATAACCTCTTCCAAGTATTGCGTAGCCGCTCTCAAAATAATAGAGGCTGTCAGCACTATTAATAAAATTGGGGAGGCTCCCATATTGTGCAGATAGTGCCATTTAACCTCATTTCTCGCCGTGTGGATGACAGCGAGAAGCATGCTATCTCGTGACGGGCCGTTTGGTATCCAGCGCCAGAGTGCCACTATCTGGGGTTCACTGGCCTTGTGGTGCTGGTCAGCACACGGCCCTTGTTGGAGAACAAGATGAGAATGTTGGTCCGCCCAAGAGGACACACACAATGGGGAGGGATGATGTCAGGGTAGGACACGTCTGGGGAGATTTTTTCCAAGCATTCAAGATCCAATTCAGAATTCAACTTCAATCTCCTTTATCACGGACCAATATTTAAACGGGGTGATAGAATAACAGAACCGTTTCCATTTTACCATTAAAATGAAGATATCCTTTAATGTTAGGTTGTAGGTCGTGTAATCTTGGCCTGTGAACGAGGCTGTCAGCCTTAAATCCCACCGTTTCTACTGCGATTTTCCCACATCGATCGCCTTCATCCCCCGCATTGATGGCTTAAACCCGAAAAGCCTCGGCCCTCAGTCAGCTGGAGGATCACTTGGCTATCAGCTTTTCTCTCCAGCCCGAGAGCTTGACTCCTGGAGAGCATGGTATATCTCAAAGGTCCAGTGTTGTCTTGGCAGTTGGCTGAAGTTCAGCAAACACTTAAGTCTCAGAATTATGGGCGGACACATCAAAGTCTGGTGTTGCGGGCTGGCACATTTGCATATTTTCCTTCAACGGGACGGTTCATTTAGTTTCTTAATGATGCTTACACTTGGGTCTGGTATTAATGCTGCACCAGCTGATAGATTTTCTGAAGAATTTCACCTGTTGTGGGCTTGTTATCAAACACAATCTGTCCAGGTGGCGGTTAGAGATCTGCCGCAGTTGTTTTTTTTCACAGGAGACAAATGGAGCGTAAAGCTGTAAATGAGCTCTGTGGACTGTAGAGAACGGCTTGGTGGGTCTTGGTGAGGTGACCTTGATTTGGCTTTTGGGATAAATGTGCAAGACAGTAAAAAAATATCAGATAAAATAGGTTGACATGGACTGGTTGACTTAAGCGAAGTGGAGTAGTAGACTTAGCTAATATAGAGATAAAGGCCAGATTTTTTACTGTTACCGAAACGTTTAAGAGTATGTAGAATTTCAGTCGACCCCATAATGTAACTTTAGAGATTTATTATGATAGAAAGAGATAATGTAGGACCGGGATCTTCATTTCTCTCTACCTCACCACACCCCAAACTATTTATTTTCAAAGTCACGAGGACTGAAGTTACATCACGAGGCGATTTATTAGATTTCCCGCAGCTCACTCCAGAGACCCAAAAAGCTATTTTTGCCAATTCTTCCGTTCATGCAGTAGAACTCGAGGCCTCAACAGACTTCCTCTTAAGTTGGTGGAGTTCCCCTCCAAAGTCTGAGAACGTAACCCAGATAAAGTCATCAGGGTCACTTTGATTTGGACTCGAGATTTCATATCCTGCATTAAAGGCCACGTTACAAACTGAGATGTGGGATGTGATCTGTGGGCATTCACCATGAAGGACACAGCTGACACAACCATCGACTCAGACCAATCAGCCTTCTCTCCCTCTCGTTTTATGACCCGCGCATTGAGCATAACGTTATGTGATCACATCCTCTCTGCAAATAGCTTCTCCATCTTAAATACTCCATTGATTAATTTTGAATGCGCTCACATGTCAGCATGCATTACCGTTTGTGTCACATTCTTTCTACGAGCCGCCACCTGAGTATTAACGTCTACTGAAGCGAGTGTTAAAGGCACAAATTGGTCATTGCTTTTAAAATCAAATCTGTTGGTGGTTGATTATTGTAGTTTGATAACAATTCATTGTTTTCGTGATTCTTTCTGGGGGGAATAGTTTTATAAAAGTCATTCTGAAACCATGTGATACAAACGATTTTTTCATTCAATAGCAATGAAATCGGGGCTACTGCCATCTGCAGATGAGATGCATCTTTTACATTCTTACACACAATAAGGAATTTATTACAGCTCGTGTGCAACATTTTTTCTTTTCTCGCCTGCTCCCAAACAGCTTTCCTGCCATCAGGTCTAATTCTGATGTTTGAGGATCTTTTGAAGGGCGGTACAGTTTCCTCTCTAAGCTTTCATCTACAGAGTGCAGTTCAGTAGCTAGCCAACGGTCCAAGGAGTCAAAGGTCTATCCTGAGATCAGTGAGACCGCCTGAAAGCTGAGATGGTGTTACGCAAGAGAGAAAGCTAAATTAATCTGCTGGAATCAAACTGAGCCTCAGGGGTTGTGCAGACCAACAATGCTGCCCCTGCGATTCAAGAAAGATATGTTACATCACCTCACTTGTCCTACTCACGCAGCTATCAATAAAGACGAAGAGTAGTAGTGCCTTGCTTGGGTTTTGTACAGAACCGCTTGTGCTACGCTGAGACACTTGAGGGCTTAGAGGGGCTGAGAAAAGGCCTCCTCAAGTGGGGAATATGTCTCAAACAACGTAACGGTTTTCAAAGCACAATTTGTCAGCTGTATTTTTACAAATGTCTCTAAACACTATTTTTCCAAGGAGTATTATAGAAAAAAAAATCTGTTGAAATATCTTTGTGAAACAAATGCATCATTTCCACACAGACATTTTTCAAAATGTAAAGTTTTTCTATTTCTTTATAGTCAACTTTTCCTGAAATCAGGTCACCAATAACTTACAAGTGTTTTTGTTGTAATTTCCCTGAAGCGAGACTCATATGGGAGTGTGATACCATTCTGAAAACTAGCATTGCTGCCTTTACACACGTCCTAACAGCACGTGTTTGTTTATGGGACGACTCCCGGAAGACCAAAGCATCCCCCGTTTTGAACAGGTATGATGGATTCCTTCCAAGTTAGATAAGCTGAAGGACTCAAAAGCATCCTTTGATGGATGCAAGATGCTCTACTGGGGGGTGGGGGGGGGGGGTTGTTTACTAGAGGTAGATGAGTCACTTAATCACTGACAGACTGGTAGTGATCCGTGAGACCGTCAGCTAACATCATCTGCAACCTGTCTCCAGAAGTCATTAGAGAAGAATCTGCAAAATGGCTGCAAGACACTCAAGAGGCTGCATGCATCTCAGGTGATTAAAAGGAGGGTGTTGACATCAATCATGTCTGTACATGGCATTGCAACGCATTAAGCCTGCACAGCATCATGGTGCGGAAAACCCGGCGCGGCGCGCTTGTCATGCTTTGTAACATCAATGTTTCTCCCTTAGGGGGCCAGAGGAGGCGGTTTTTAAAAACGTACCTGGTGTGTTTTAATAAATTGCATGGATGTCGATTTTGAGCAGTGTCAGAGACGTGGCTCTAGGGATGGGATGGACATTTCTGCACAGCCCTCCGTGGTCTGCAGAGAATACAATTCTTTGTATTTGTGGTTCCATGAAGTGCGTCGATGGCTGGATTTCACTCGCTTGAAGGACTCTGATGTCACTTTTCAGGCTGTCCATCATATATTGGTGGTTAAGAGTAGATTTGTTTAGAAGAAATTTTTGTTATATAAATACAAATTCGCAGACCATGGGACACTTTCAAGATAAAGCGCTACCAGGCGACCTGTGAGGGCTTTTGTATTACTACCGCTATGCAGCCGCAAGCTCTTTACCAAGGGATATTAGAAATAAAATAAAGGTTATCCTTTTCACTGTGTGTCAAATGACTGATCTCAACTGAAGTTATTGTTTTAGCTCTGACGAGCATGCTAGCATTGTCATTGTGAGCATGTTAGCACACATATAGCTAAAGCACAACACCTTAAAGCAGGACTCTCAAGTGTCCGGCCTTAAAGCCATCATGGGATGTTTTCGAATGCACTCGTGCACATTCACAACATTTCTTTGTCGGAGGCATTTGAAACTGTTGTTCTCAATCGATACTCACGTTCATTTAACAAAAATGTAAGCAGATGCTGCACGTTTGACTAATACCTGTTGTTTTAACAAATAAAGCCTATAGAATGCTTAAAGCATGAAAGCTCTATGCTGCAAACATGTCAGGTTGTCTAAAGCTGATCGTTCTGTACTTTCCCCCTCTTTGTGTCTATTTTTAGCCGTGTTCGTTGACTGTCTAACGCTCACTCCCTACAGATCTCACCTATTGTTTCACTTGTCAACGCAGATTATGAGTAGTTTCACGGGTTCAGATTTGTGGATGAAATGGTTTTAAATAGAGTGGGGTCAGATAGGTGCAACCCGACACAAGCTGCAGAAACACAATGACTGGGTGAAAAACAAAATGAGGGCTTTGAATTCTGTGTCCTTTATAAGAGAGAAGAGTCAAACTTGTTTGTTCTTTTTGATTTATGAAGACACACGAGCCTGAAGGGGTTGATTACCCAGTACTGCAAATGTTGTAATTTCTGGTCGGTTGCTTACTGCTAGACCCTCCAAGAACAATAAGCCGGAAATTCAGCATGGTAATAACAATATGCAAAGTCATCTGTCAATTATCAGTCTGCTGCCAAAGGCAAACAGGAGACATCTTCAAAAAGAGATGCTAAATGTCCATATTATAAACATTTAGTAATTTCCTTGAGCTGAATTCTTTTGGCAGAATTAGACTTAAATCATGAATCATTTATACAGCCTGTCGCGCTTTTTTTTCTTCTCAAACGGCTCTTTGTGTGCTCATCACACCAATAAATCATATGAAAAGGGATCCTTTTTCTGAGAGACTGAACATTTAAACCTGATTATTAATGCATTAAGGTTTTTCAACACTTTGGACCCCGTCCAAGGTTCTCCTCTTTTGGAAGTTACTGAAGCCCGCAACTTATCTTCAGGTCAGAAGAACCAGTTCAGCCCATGTTGATACCTTTTTGGGGTAAAGATTGTAATGCTGGAAATGATTGTGGTCCATAGCTGTGGTAACCGTGTCCATTTCTAAGTAGACACATTGTCCCGCTTAGCTTTCTCTCCATATTTGATGCTGAAACTTTGCTCCTGGGTTTTCAGCCCATCACAAGTCCCGAGTTGCTTCCCAAGGGCAAGATAACGTCGCAGCACTTGCTAAATCTAACAATTTCTGCATTTGGACTACCTACGGCCCCCTTTATTTTGCAACATATGTTTTTCTATGGTGCATTCTCTTGTTTGCTAAATTACATTTTTTTTAATTTGTAAATACCTGTAGTTGATCGTGACAGGCATCTACAGCTGCACTTGGCATTATTTCCTTATAATAGAGACGCATAGTTATAGTGCATGAGTCAACTTTCTTGTATAGTCACTGCCAAAACAATATATAACAAGGATTGGTGTAGTATTTATACATGGGTTGAATTGGGATAAAGATAACCTAGCTAACCTAAATTCCAGGGCAAAGGCACTTTGGTCTGGTCCCTTGTTTATTACATATATTAATAGATTTGAATTATGCAAAGCTGTAACATTTTCAAATATACCAAAGATATAAATTAAAGAAATTGAGCGGGCAGAACTTAAGGACGTATGGTGACTTTTAATCGTCTTTGGTAATTATTATCGTTACGGTTGGGAGCTTGAAAAGGTACTATGGCCAAGACAATTGAAGAAGAACATCTTAAATGCAAATGCTGAAAGTGATATCGGTTCACCTTCCCCAAGATAATAAGCCAGCAAGAGAAGAACATTGGATGGAGGCGACCATGGTAACAGTGCTTCTGAGACTGTTGTGAGTCAAGAGCAGAGAAAGAAAAGTGTCAAGGACTTACTTGAAAAAATGATTAGTGAATAAGATATTCAGACTCAGTGAAACATTGAAAGGAGAAATGGTCTTTAGCGTGACGACTAAAAGAAATACTAAAGTCAGCTTACGGTGTTTAAAATACACAGTGCTGACAGGAACTGCAGATAATTCTGTCTGTACAATATGAGTGAATTAAATCTTTTACACTTTTGAAGCCTTTTACACAGTGATCAGTCCATTGCTCATACTAAATGTAGATGCATTCACTTCAAGTACAACTCACTTTCCTTTTTGTTTTAATGTTATGCTAGATCAAAAAATGAACCACGCTGCTTAACCTTGTTACACATTTTGGATGATGTGTAGATGTAAGATGATTTGGGGGATTTTCCTTCAAGAAGTAATTCTTTTGGACAGTCGGTTTCAACAAAATGAGAGGCCCGGTATAAACTAAAATGGCTTTTGACCCAACATCTGCCAGCATGTACACATGCAGGATTCCGGTCTATGTATTGGTGTGAACTCTGGTTCAAGTGATCTCAGTTCTTGGAATTGATTTGATTTGTTGAACCAAAATAAATGCTGCTGGACAGGCTATTGCGCCTCAGCTGGGATTTAATCAACCCAGATGGATTTGAACAGATTTGCGGAGCAATCACAATAGAAATCGTAATGGAGCCTGTCAGATTCAGATCCTGGGAGCAGAGTTGTACAGAGGGAAGTCTTCTGAGAGGAAACTAATCGCTTTCAGATGGACAGGATTTGGTCCCAGCGAAGACGTTAATGGGTACTTTGTATTCTGTGTATATTTTTTTGCAAATGTGTCTATCTGTGCAGTTTTCATAGAGGGTGTTTCGACCAAAACGATGACATGAATCTACAATTGGAGTCAGATTGAAACACCGAAGACATAAACACTCAAACTTAAAAAAAATTTAAAAGAAGGGTTCAACGCAGGGCTGTTTCATGTATGCAGTGTAGAGGCCCTTTAGTTAAACCTGCCTGGAAAACACTGCCCTTGTGACAATCCTGAAGTGCTGAGCGTTATTTTCACTGACGCCATTTGTCACCTTTCTTTCCACAACCATGGTCCAAAACTCACAAACATCTGGCACCAAACCAAAGACCCGGCTCCTATTGCACGTAACATCCAAGCTACTCAAACTGTTCACCCCCCGTGTATCGACATCGTAACGCTCTCCTCTCCTGTTTAACACCCAAAATACTTGTGCGGTTATCTACAGTGCGATACCACTCCTTTAAAGCTCACCAATGCACATTTCCCCCTGAAGCCAGTTCCAGCTGATAAGTAAAAGCCCTTCCCTCTCCTTTTTGGGACAATCCCTTCCCACTGCCTCCCCTCTCATGACAGATGACTTCACTCACTCATTCTGGACAGAGCCTTGGCTAGGCCTCCTAGGCACGCCAAATGCAAAGCCCCAAATGCACGCGGGCAGACAATTGGTGCAGCTGCCCTTGTATAGAGGTTGTAGCTTACCAAAAAGCTCACTAATCCCGTTCCTGCAGGCCAAGGAATCCACTGAACCCGGCCTCATCCGTTCAGCACCGGGCCATTGTCTAACTGGGAGCTGTTCAAAACTGAGCAAACGGTGGAGTTTGCTCAGTTTGATGCATGCAGGCCTCTCTCTAAAATGCATATCCAAATTAAGTGGAGCATATGCGATAGCAATGTAGCATCTTTTTAATCGCATGACATTCCAGTATGTTTGCCCAAGTGAAATAGGGATGCCGGTTTTTCAGTTAATGTGCGGGACGTCCTCCTTGGCCAACATCATGTTCATTTTACAGTAACTGGTTTTTCAGGATCACATTAAGAACTCCAGCGGGTTGCAACTTGTTTGTATGGGTGATTCTGAAAAAAGTTAAAGGATTTGTTGCAGGTTAGTGTTTTAGTGAAGGTGTGTGTACTTACTTTCACAGAACCAAGGTGTGTGTACTTACTTTCACAGAACCAAGGTGTGTGTACTTACTTTCACAGAACCAAGAAATTCTTCCATTATGTTCAAGCAAGTTTTCTCACAGCTCTAATGCCTAATAAGAAGGCGTAAACAAGAGGTCAACCATTGACCCTGCAAAACCGTGTCAGTCTGGTATGTGTTACTCTATTTAATCCTGAGATTGAGTTGCTGGAGCTGTTCAAAAACCACTGTGTTTTCCTTGTTTGTATGTATAGTTTTTGGGTCTGGAAAATGCTATTCAGACTTTACCCTGCTATTCAAAAAGGTTTCAATGACCTAAACCTATGAATGTCAAAGTTTAATATAATCGCCATTATGTCAATTGCATGCTATTTTAAAACCATTGACACATTGCCAAGCCTTAAAAGTTGAGCTAAGCTGTAGTGAATTGCTCTGTGGGTGCCAATTATTCTTTTTTTAACGTTATTAAGAGGACAAAAGAAAAGACTGCGCCGGTCTGTGTGTGGGCGACATTTTAATTAGTGAGCACTTTAAGAGGAAAGCTTTGCTCAATAGTAAAAACCAAAAAGGTGTTTACACCCCAGCTACTAAAGGATGGAATCACTTTCTACTGTTTAAATGAGTATCTCAAGTCATTGGTGCCAGACCTGCTTTTTGTTGGACATATTGCTCAAAGCACCAGATGAACCCAAGACCCTTCACCAGCCATGGTCCAAATTAAAGGCTAGCCGGTCTATTCCCAGGTGATTCCCAGGCTTGAAAGGCAATTTCACCACAGCGGAAGCCACTTATATCGATTAAAAAAAGCTCCAGAAAGTCTCATTCATACACATATGCTGTACGACCAATGTAGAACAATTATTCTCCGATATGTAAATCATATTAACTTAATATGTTCAGAATTTATGAAATTTAATTTTCCATAAAAGAAAAGATAAAAATGTAACAAAAACACATTGCCAATAGTGGACCCCTAGGTTTTTTACTATAAATATGAAGTACAGCAACAGAATAACACAGTAATAATTCCATGTTCCATGCACTGCAAGCTGACAGCAGATAAGCCTCTGGGGACCGCGCACATTTCCGTTTTTGGGTGTGGCCAGCGGATATCCGGAGTAAGACTTTTGTGTGCACGATGTCAATGTTGTCCGTTATGCAACTTGAAGCATGAGACTGGATTTGATGTTAAAGATAGTAAATGTACAACCGGATTGTTTCCCAAGTAGTTTCAAGCCGATAAAATCTCATCCACGCTGCAGTCGCGTGTTCTCTTTTAAATATTACTACAAAAACAAGAGCAAATATATGTGCATTCATATATTGTGTTTATTGTGTTGACTTCCTTGGTAAATAAATGTAAAATGAATGCAGAATGTGTTCATAGATTGCCGGTGCCCTGGTTGGGCGTCACTAAATTATACAAACGGTTTGAACAGGACTATATATCCATCCTCTGTGGGCTTTGTTGAGAGCAGTTATTTACCTCTTGTCATGCAACCGTGAATGTTAGTTTCCTCACATAAACACGTTCATGATACGACAGGAGGTAAACACCGCGTATTGTGGGTTTCATCTGTGTAATCTCGCTGTGTGGCTCAAAGCTTTTGTCAGCCGTTTTATGTGTTAAATTCCTTCCCCCGGACTCCTTTTTAAACAGAACAGAGGAAGGGCTCATACATATTTATGTGGCTCACATCTTTATCTCTCATCGTTTTGTCTTCCTTTATCTTTTGTAAATCTTGTTTTTCCACAAAAAGGTCAAAGCTTCCTTGTACAGTCGCATTGCTACTCTCCTCACGGCTTGTTTTGACTGCTGCGCCACTCAAACTGTGAACCACGGGAAGCGGCAAACGGTTATCTCTGCCGTGGCCCAAAGTTGGCTAACTCTGCCTTGAAGACGATAAGGCTGCTAATAATAAGAGCCTCGTGCTTGGTTTGTGGACACTCGAGCTGAGGAAGTAATTAAGTCAGAGCAGTTTATCAGTGGCTGGCCGGAGATGTGCCGTCTCTGTGTGATAAAGAGGAGCTGGTGAGGTATGCCCCTTCTCTCAAGTGTCTTCCCCGCCAAGTTGTTCATCCTTTTCTTCCTCTGCTCGCACTCGCTACACCCACTCAGCTCGGGGGGGGGGGGGGAAATCCCCACACCGGGGCCGAGACCGGAGGAGCCACACAACAGCCATTGTGTCAATCATCCCCCGCGGCCTGTGCCTCCCCACTCTCCTCAAATCAGGCTAATTTTAACCCCCGCCGTTGTTGGAGGCCCGTGTTAAATATGGCAGCGTGCGCTGGGACGTGCCGAGACGGCGTGCGCGGAACGACTTTATTGTGCGATGTCACCATGTGGCTTTTATTTGAAAAGGTGGGTAGAATTAGCATAGGAAGGGCTATTTGTGAGAGACATATGATGCGGTTTTTAAGATGCCTTTCCCTTTCAATGATCGGGGGGGGGGGGGGGGGGGGGGGCGGGAGGGGCTGCTTTTAGCCTCCAGACTCAACTAAAAATGTCAACTGTGTATGTAAGGGGAATACACTCACTGATGCTGAAACAGTGCGTTATGTAAGCTGCTAGTACTCGTGGCAGCATATTTCAGCTATTCGACACCCACTCAATACTTTCCATACACTCTTTAGTCCTTTACAGACTGAAGGAAAACAAGCTCCATTAAAAGAGTTTCTGAGCTGTGGATCAAATTGCTCATAATAATCGGCCTTTTTACACATTTTCGGCTTGCGGCTTCATGTGCATCTCTTTTCCTGCCACGTTACATACAGCTGTTACGTCACTTTTACTGTGATGTAGCCGCTGGCCAGAAGGTACAGTACACCGCCACTTAAAGTCCCGGTTCATGACCATATCAATGGGCTTGGGAATACTCAACAACAATAATAGTGGGTGTATTACATGTGGCGCTGTGATACTTGTATATGGCTGGGAGTGGGAGATTTTGTTGTGACTAGTTGCTGCAGATCTATTGGTTTAGATAGAATTTATCTTTTCAAAACATAAAAAAAAAAACAAGCGATTGAAAATCTTTCCCGTGTCATTGTTTTCCCGCCGCAGACAGCGAGATGGTGACCCTCGACTGCCTGCGTCCTCGTTCCTTCGCCGCCACCCACCGGGACTCCATTCAGCGACACGGGGACGACCCCCGCCTTTCCATCAGCCTGTGCGACCTGAGCCTGCAGCGACACGAGACGCATCTTGAGGAAGAGGACGAAGAGGAGGAACGCCTGCAACGCTTAAGCTCCGCCTCCTGCCACGTGCCCCAAAATTCGCAAAATTCACAGCAGTGCTCGCTGCTGCCCAGCAACCTGGACACCGATCTGCACTTCCACTCTGTGCACGGCGTCCACGTCACCGCGCTGGACGAGCACACGATGGCGCGACTGGATCACCGCGGCGACGAGAGAACCCTGGCGTTCACCAGCCGGCCGATGCGCTGCTCAGAGACCATATTTGTAAAGGTAAAGGCCGGCGCCACGCGGCCCGGGTCCCTCTCCTACGGTGTGACGTCATGCGACCCGGCCACCCTGAGGCCCAGTGACCTCCCGTCCAACCCTGAGTCCCTGGTTGACCGCAAGGAGTTCTGGGCCGTGTGTCGGGTGGCGGTGCCGCTCCACAGCGGAGATATCTTGGGCTTCGTGGTGAACGTCGAAGGGGAGGTCAGGATGAGCCAGAACGGCAGCAGCGCAGGGATGCAGCTGTGCGTCGACAACTCCAGACCCCTCTGGATGTTCTACGGCCTGCACGGCAGCTTCACGCAACTCAGGATTTTAGGTATGATCAAACTTTCGCTTAGATTGTGTGTTAACTTCATAAAAAAAAAAAAAAAAGTATGAGCTCAAAATTTTAATTGGGGATGCAAAGCAAACCATACTTTTCAATGTTAGAATTTTTTTTCTCCAAAAATATTTAGTGCTCAAACAGCAATTATGTGGGATGGTTGTTGTGCATTTTACTTTTCATTTCAGTGCCTTCTTATTACTGTTCAGTCATGTGTGATGTCCCTCAGGTTCTCAGACTTGTGGAAAAACAAAAACACAACTTAAAGGGAAAGCAGCAAACTGGGGTTCTGTCCTTTTTGGGATAGTTTGACAAAGTAAAATCAAATCTGCTGTTCCATTCCAATCTTCCATTGATCTTAACAATATTTCAACAAGTCGTAGATCCTTCAGTAACCTTTGGAGGCTGAATTCCCACTTGAGTCAGTAAATAGTTTTCCCCTCCTAAGCTGCCATGGATGCTCCCTTGGATCCTCCCTTTTGGTATTATTTTCCTCTCTGTTTCTTTGAAAACGGTTTGCCTCCATGTGGAGATATTCGAATTTTTATTTTCTGAAAAACACTTTATTTGTATGTTGCAGCAATGTTGAACTCGTTTTGATCATTTCAAAAGCCTCCCTTCTTTATTTTCTAGGACATTTAACTCACATTTTCAAGGCAGCTTAAAATAGTCTTCACCCCATTTTGTGCAAATCCACAAAAGTCTGAAATATTAACTACATCTAACTGGGTTTTTAAGTTCTGCACTTACAGGATTTAAAATTCTTAAATTTTTAATAAGACAGAGCTCCTGCATTTTGGATAATGACTGTGAAATACAGCACCCGCCATCCACCGCCACAGATGATCTTAATTCTTTAAAAACAAGATTCCGCCAGTGTTAACGCCTAAATAAGTTAACTCTGCTATAGCAAATTAGCCCTCTCTTTATTTGTATGCATTATTAATACATCGTATTCTACAGGAAAAGTTTTCTGAGAAACTAATGATGAATGTAGTTTGCTTTGTCACAACTAGTTCAAATTCTGTCGTGATTAATTTCTGGATCTCGGTTTCTCCTCCTTTTCCATGTAGTCAGACCAGGACTGAGGAGGTTATTTCTGTCTTGCGTGGGTACCCTGCAGCCGGCATAATGCAGCAGCATAGGGTCCATCAAAGCTCCTTATGATGCCCTCCATAGGCATTATTACAATGTAATTGCAAAGAGGCTTGAGATGCTGGTTTCCCACCCACAGTTTGTTCCCCGATCCCCCTTGTGTATTTTCTTGCACATCCCCAACCCCCACCCCCCCGCCGGCGCACGCCGCCCCTTCTCTCGAGTCATTACCCACTCCAGCTGTGGGGAGTGCATTTGTGACGTCCCTGCTCACCCACTCGCTGAAGCTGCGTGCCACGAGTTGCCATAGAAACCGCCAGCCAGGGATGCGAGTGACAGTTTGTCATGGCTGGGTGTTGTCAAGCCTGTGAAGTGGAACAGATGGGAGTCTGTTTCTCTGCTACTCTCCTCATGGTCATTTTGTCTGTTATCTTTCTAATTTCATGTGAGATATTGGGAATCAATAATAACCTTTGGTACTTGTGTAATCTTAAAGCCGCTATAACCAATGCTTGAAAGGGGACCTGCTTAGTGATGAAGCTACAAGGGAATTATGACCAGACTCTGTAGTTCCCTTCAAAAATGTTGAAATGTTATTACAACGACCCAGAGTGAAGCCTTTAAGGAAGCTGTTTTAAGGACATATTGCCTGGTTAGATTCCATCCCAATCACAGCTTTAAAACCAATCATAACCTTGCCAGACACCCATGTTCCATGTCTGTAAAAAACACTACACGTGCAACTGAAAACAAGCATACCAAGCTGCATATATCTGCCTCAAGTACTAAAATGTCAAATGTTAGATGAATAAGCTATTGTTTATTCATCTAAAAGAGAAGAAGAATCTAGAAGAGTCCCGTCTGAAATCGAAATTCCCCTGTAAATTAAATTAATGAAGACATTGTAAGTAGGTCCTCATTCATCCCCAACATAAACACAGTTCATATAATTTGAATATTTATGAAATAAATGAGTATACGCTATGAGTCATTTAACAATGCAAAAACAGCATGTTTATTAATCTTTTCTTACAATGTTGCAGCCAATATTCATTTACTTGACCAATGACAGTTTTTGACAACCAACTTACTCTTGCTAAATTAAGTGGAGACCAGCTCACACTGGAAACACTGCATGCATTTGCTGAACTTCAAAATGATTAGCAGTTTGCCAACAAGTTAGCCACATCGGCTTCAAATGTTGTCTTGTAGGTGTGTTTACAAGCTTGTTTCTACTGCCGCCAAGTGGCCAACAAAAATCCGTTCTGCAGGTTTAATACCCAAAAAGCGGATTGCTTGTCTGATAAGAAAGTGTTGGCAGCCACCAAACACTGAAATAAGTCACCTGTAATGCCTGCGTAACTAAAGACAGTCGCACAGCCTTTCTGGTGAAACGGCCAGCAGCACATTTAGAATACAAGAGGAGATGAAAGGTACGCTTGATCAAAGGGTACACGAAGAGACACGAACATTAATGTAATCCATTCTCCCTTATTAAAGATGTGCAGGACATGTGTTAATGGCCATGCTGCCACATTGATTCATGATAAGTAGGTGATGGAACGATCTGTAAATGCATACACGTCTTTGTATCCCCTCTAAAATATAATATAAATAAATAGATGACTCTCACAGAAGCCAATCCCAGCAGAGACACAAACACATTGATCTCAGTACCAAACTAAAAAAAAAAACACTAATTATGGAAAGTTTTTGTATAGATCGCCAAAGGTCCTGTATTCATACTTATTTTGCTACGTCTGTTGTTTTTTAAGCCGCATGCCGTTCAATGCGTGACTACAAAGCTACTATGGTTTGTGATGAAAAGAAAATTAACAATTTCAGAGCATCAAACTGTATTCCTTTTTCTGCTGAATGACCACAAGAATGTTTATATTTCAGTCATTTCTCCTCTCAACAATCTCATAGTAATGTTTGTACAAGCAAATTGTGTCGTGTTAATAGCTTGTAAACTACATACATTAGATCACATGGAGGACGGTGCTGCCAAGTTGGTTACCGGTGCAACACGTTAGCAATATTTTTGCCATGGTCAGTTGAAGGACAATGTATAAACAACAACGGCGTGCGCCCGCCAGGCAGACTGGATCCGGATTTGTCTGCCAATATGAGAACTGATGCCAGAGCCGATGGGTACGGGGGAGCGGATCACACGGGACAGACAACAGATCGTCTGTGAAAGCATTTTGTACCCTACCCAGAGGGACCATGGGCTCATGAAGGAGGAGGGGGGGCGCGGAGGTGCTTGGCGTCTCTGGCGAGAACACACCAACTCATGGGCTCTTGACTCACTCGCACACACCCACGCGCAGACGCTGCGGCCTCACAGGCCTTCATGGATGTGCAATATCAGAGAGGATCCTCGCTCACATCCATTTGTTAATTATCAGCTCTGAATAACTCGCAGTGTGAAATGTGGAAATATTTCATTCCCAGTTACGAAAGCGTTGCGTTTGGCTTTTTTGAAACTTTACTTTGATGATCTGTATGCTGCTTAACCCAGACATCTCTTCCGTACCGTCAGGTTCATCCTCACATCCAGACTCACGAGGCGTGTCGGTCCCCAGCTCCCCGTCCTGTACACCAAACACCCCCACAACGCTCGGCAGCGGCAACTCCGAACCCAACCTCAACACGCCCTTGAACATCAACCTCAACTCAAGCCTCAACTCCAGCTACTACACCATCTTTTCCTCCTCCACAGGTTAGTCCAAATGTTCCCGTTTATTCTGTTTATCTATCTTGTCTCGAGCGTCATTCCCCCTGTGGGAATTTCTGTCCAGATGTTTGTTTTTTTTCCTCAGTTCATGAAATTGATTAAAACAGACATGCAGAAAAACAATGAAAGCTGTGACAATAAAAAAAAAAAAAAAAGCTGTGATCCCAGATTTCCCTCCTAAGCTGCATGCAGCATGACACAAAAACCCCTGAGAGATAATGGAAGCACATTAATCTTCAGCTAAAAAAAAACAAAGCTTAAATAGAAAGGTGCATTGGATTTATGTGTCATACATCTAAGCGTAGCAATGCAACTACGTTTGCTTTAATTACATGAAAACGTGAAAGTTCTCTCTTTCAGACTCAATCACACATCTGACGTCTCTCGTCCCCTCAGGTACAACGCCGAGCTCTCCATTTTCCAGCCACCCGGAGTCGCCTTCCCTCCCATCCCACTCGGGCTCGTGGAGCGACGAATGCACCATTTGCTACGAGAATGCCGTGGACACGGTCCTCTACGCCTGTGGACACATGTGTCTCTGCTACGCCTGCGGTCTCAAACTAAAGAAGATGGCCAACGCATGCTGCCCCATCTGCAGGAGGACAATCAAAGATATCATCAAGACCTACCGGAGCACGTAGGCTTGTGTGGAGACAGTGTGTCGCCATCGTCAGGTTCAGCTCAAAAAAGCTTTTCAAAGCCATGTAAGATTTTGTAAAGGTGGAAGCAGCACAAGCGAAATCCCCGCTTGTTAGCGTGTGCAATCTTGCTCAGGTACTCTACAAAAAGGACTTAAAACTGATTGAGCATAACATAGAAATAATGCTTCAAAGTTCCTGCCTATAGCGTCTCACAGTGAGAACCAAGCAATCGGGTTCATCATAACGATTGATCAACTGAAAACAAATTCTGTGCAGGTACCGCACACCGGAACGTGACCTACTATTGTGTTGTGACTCATTGCTTTGTGCATCTGTTGAAGGGGAAGAGTAATCTGAAGAGCCATCTGTCCTCCTTCCCTGCAGATCAGCCCTTCATTCTGATGGCGATAGCATCGCTGCTAACTTTTTAAGAAATAAAATTGTCCAGAGTAGCTGGATTGCAGTGGGTTGTATTAGGGTAAGAATCAATTCTTTGAGATAAAATTCTATTTGACATTCCCTGAATGCTTCCAGGGGCCAGTGGGAAATGATAATAATAATGGTGGAAAAATGTGTGTGTGTGTCAAAAACTTGTTGGACTTCTCACTACCTCCTCAACATTTGTGCATGGTTCGGGTTGGTGCAAAGTATGTTTGAGCCTTGTCACCATAGAAGGTCACGCTCCAGGTGAATGAGGACGTAAATCAGTGATGGAGGATGTGTGTTTGGTAAGAAGAAAGGGGAAGAGGGAGGACCTTTTCGGTGTGTGTCTGCACATCGTTTCAGTGCAGAGGGGGTGGTTGCTCACTCAGGCACACCCCATACATCAGAGGTTTGTATGAAAGCCGGTGAAATGTGGGACTTGCATGAGTTGCACGTCCCGCTACTTGGCGGCCTCAGTCAGCCGGCGGGACGCTTCGACGGTGCAAAAGATTCAAATCTCTGCAGGAAATCCCACTGAAAGTCACAGATGGCTGTGCTTACTTCAGGTTACGCTCTTCTCTTTTATATGTACATAGAAATTAAACATGAATATTTGATTTCAGCGGTGACGTATTTGAGCACACTGTCTTCAAGTGGAAAAATCGAATCACTCGAGTGCAGACGGGGGCGGGAAGGTAGCCGGTTATCGTGGGACGTCGTGAGATGTTAATTTGCATATCCGTTTCTGAGTGCTGCTCTTCATCTGCGAAAGCGAACTCCAAGGACATTTTGCCTCAACTAAGCTCATGCATTATGTGCTGCTTTGAATAGTTAAGAAAAAGCTATTTTCAGGTGTTATTTTGGCCTTGCTGTAACATTACGGAGTAATTTGTTAGTAAAAAAGCTTTTTGTTGTTCAAGGTGTAGAAGCTTGTCATTTTGCCGTCGTGGTGGAAAACGAGCAGCTATGTTGTACAATATTTGAGTCACCGTTAAGTTTTCTTGTGTGCCTTTAAGAAGCCTGGACACACTTTTAGTCTCACTGTGAAATCCAGGAGGTTCATATTTATCTTATAGTTATTCTTAGATAGTTGTGATGTCTCTGATGTGAGCAAGTTTAACCACACAACCTGCAAATACAAACATTTCAGTGTGCTTAATATCGGTGTGTAAATTTATTCACTGCTAAAGAAATGAAATGTTTGAATATTGCCTTGTCCCCTCTGTCACTGCAATGCATTATACTGGAATTTGTTGTGCTTGACGGATGCTCAGACTTCTACAACTCTACCTGTTTTTTTTTCCCTCTTCCTGACCAAATACGACCTAACAGAAATTAGATTTTTGTGAAACATTTCTGATAGAAAAATAGTATAGATGAGTGATATTAACATGTACATGCTCATTTTTATTTATTTTGTTGGTGCATAGTTGGATTATAAACCTTACTCCATCTGTCCAGCTGATTTTAGTTTGCGGGAAATTTGACATTTTGAGGAATATGCTTTTTACTCGATGGGAGATACTTTTAAGTATTTCAAACATATGCTAACACTAGTACTTCAACTTTTGATACCGTGCATTTGTCATTATCATAGGTTAGTTTTTTTTTTACTTAAATCAACCATAATTATTTTGACAATAACATTATTGGATTCTCATCAAATGTGTACCTGAAAACAAAAAGTGAGCTTTAAAATGCGCTCATGTTTGATAACGGCGTTAACACATAAGCAGATCGCACCAACCCCCGGTTTCTCCTCCGGTAAAAGGTTTGCCCTACTGTCTCCTTGTGGAGATGAAATCAAAAAGCTCCCGATCTTGTATAACGTTCATTAAAAGATGGATTAGCTGGCTTGAAATAGCCAGATTTCATCAAACAGTAAAATATCTTCCCACAAGCTCACAGACAATAACCTCCAGAATTACTGTTCTACACAAGCAAGCTTTACCATGCGATTTAGTGCACGTTAGATGTGCTTGTAGGCATATTTGGTCATTTTGGAATTAGGGTTGTAAATCATCTCAGAATTTCATTAAATTGATTTCTTTGTACAATCATGCAATGCAATTTTGATTTGATTGAATTTAGGGGCTTGCAATCGATACGAGACTACATCATACCGCCATTTAACACCAACAGTGATCTTTATATTGACTCAAAAAAAGCAACTAAAATATGATTTAACCATTATGACTTGCTTGACACAAATGTGCCTCTAGAAGGCAGAGGATGATTTTATTAACGTTTTCACTTGGCATTGACGATATTAGATCGTTGAATTTATATACTGGGGTGTACCTCTGCACACTTACTCTGGGCAGCGGCAGGTTAACCATTTTCAGTCTTTTTGATAATCTAACTGGATTTTAAAGTTGTATCAATCACGTTAACAAATTCTTTGCCAGAAATCGAATAAGCATATTTTACAAGATGTCAGACATTTTGTCAAACAACATATAGGATACTAAAGAATGCTGTTAAAAGGAATAAACCATGGCATTGGTTACCAATTTGTTGTTGAAAAATATTAAGGCTACTTAGACTACTTGTGCATATTTCAATCATATCTTGAATTTGTGTTGTAGTGAAGCAGACATGCGTGGTTTGTATATATGATCATAATTTTGACAGGCTGTTATTCCAAATGTGACCAAATGTGTTCTGTCCAAGCAGTAACGATACCAGCAACTGGGCATTGTGCATTTTGGAAAAAGAAAATCAGCTTATAACTTTGGGTTTCTTGGCTTGAAATTCATGTCAGTTGTTAAACATTTTTACAGTGGTTTAATTATGTTGAGTTTGATAAATAAAGTATATAGAGTCACCTGTTTTTTTTTTGTTATTGCCTTATTATTTTTATATATTTCGAGCTGTTGTTTACTCGCAAGAGAAAGCCTATCGCTTATTTCGGTCCATGCATTTTACTCAATTTGCAATAGAAAGTTAAAATTGACCATTTACATTTCACAGATATTCCTCATAAGGTTTTTTGCAAAGCAGGAAACAAGTCAATCTGGCACAAACGATAAAGACAGAGAGCATAGGTGCCATCGCGTTTCCCATAGCTTGCATTATACAAACGGTTGATGTATTGCCTCATTAATGAAAATTCAATGTAGACAAAAGTTCGAGAATAAAAGGGCGGCCATCTTTAACACAAGCACTCACCACATCAGTGTACTTTACGAACACCCCGCAAAATACTACAGGAATAACAAAGCCATGGGCTTTTAGTAAACAGCTATAACTCACAGAGCAACTGTTTAGAGTTGTGGTATGTAGACCTGGCCAGAGGGAACATCATCGGTTATTTACGAGCCTGCCGGCTCGGCTCTAATGCGCCGCTGTTTTATGCAGCACTCCAACAGGCACAAATACAACCCACGATGTCTGGACATGAAACAGGCAGCGGTGGCTGCCGTTCATGGCCAAGTGTTCTCAAAAGGTGCCGGGTTCGGTGACAGTGACATGAATGCAGTACATCTTACTGGTGTCTGTGTACAGAGACTTTCCACTCAGACCTCTCAGTGAACCTGGCTGCCGGCCTTCTGAAGGCTTAAGGGCTTGGCAGACTTGTTTGAGCTGCGTTGGGGTATCTCTCCTCGACAGCTGTTTGGTCAAACCCGCGCACGCGCGCGCTCTATTAAGGTATCAAATTTGTATTCCGAAAAGGCGCGAGGGCATTGATTTTCGGTGTAAAATCTTTTCCTCTGAGTTTTCTGCGGTATCAAGGGACAGACTGTGAGGAGAAGCGCAATTATAGTCAAAAATACAACTTCATGGTGCAAAATTGATCTCAAGTCGACATCATCTAATTAGGGTTAATTAACACAGAGTTAAGCTTACTGTGATGCATTGCTCAATCTGTAATGAGAGGCTGAGTGCTGCTGCCCTCCAGAGGCCAGAAGCAGCACCAGCACCTCACAGAGAAACCCGCAAGTCAGAACCACAAGCGATTATTTAACAATGACGATGGGCTGGAGAAATGTTCATAGTGATACTCACTGTTTTTTAGAGAAGAGTCCACATGATTCATTTTAAAAGTTTTGTGAAAAACAAAAATGTACCAACACCTTTAGGCCAAAGGATTGGAATAGAGCCGATGTTTTTGCAATACATTTAAATAGTGGTGCAAGCAACTTGATTTTATTACCATTGCTTGCGTGCATGCGTCACATTCAGATAGGACATGTTAACTGTCATTTATACGAGACACAGTCTCATTCTCAAGAGACATGAAGTAACATGGCAAACGACCGGGGACATTTGATGGCCACAAACCAACAGGACCCAGTTAATGTCAAACCCTCCCTTTGTAGTCAAACATTCAAACTTTTTACCAATTAAAATTGATCAATTTGTCAAAATCATTTTGACTCAAAATCTCCTTATTGCACTTTTTCCCCAGAGCTATAACACCCTTCTTATATTGTCTATGCTATTTGTAACTACTATTTCTAATGTCAAGAACCTTGCTTATTCGATACATTCATTCCTAGTTTTAAACAACTTGTGACGCATCACCTCCAAATTTTGAATTATAAACATTTTGCTTTTACCTTTTTGTTATTTCTAACTGCTGTGACTTATCATTTTGTAATAAGCACAAGTTCTACACTTGAGCTACAAGACAATACGGACACACAGCCAGCAGACCAACACGGTATAAAGATGATGACCAGGTATCCATCGCTTAGTTCTAAGCCAGTGAGTAGTACGAGCTCGTAACGGAGGAAACAGCCTGCAGGGTGGACATTTTTCACATTAAAATCCTGTAGGCCATAAATCTTATTATATTTCAGGCACCAAAGCTAATAGATCAAAAATGAGCAGTGTCTGACAGTGGAAAAACTGAAGGTGACAATATTATGGACTTCAACTCTGCGCTGAAAAACTTTTGCTTTGTAGGATAAATTAAGCAGCCCAGTGGGCACAGAATGAAAGCCATCCATAACAAGGTCACGTGTGCAGGTTCTCCTGAAGCAGGGGCGGCTAGATGAGGCCAATCAAAGTGAATTGCAACACTACGCGGCTCTGTGTTAAGGGGGGGGGGGTGGAAGATATGTCAGGCAACCAAGTGTGATCTAATCTAATTGCATAACAGCATCCAGCTGGTCAAACGATTCATCGGTGTTAAAATGTGCAGAGATGAGAGTTTATTCTGGATGTCGACACATTAGAATTTAAGATCTTCTCCTTGTTCCAATGCAGCAAAACTGAGAAAGTTAACATAACCAGCAATTATGGCCGGTGATGTTTTAATGTTCTCTTTTGTTCTAAGCCACAATAGACGATTACTCACATGACGACTTAAAATACCCCATCTGGGATCCATGTCAAATTAAATACTTTAGCTGGTATGCTACGGCACAGGCCTTCAGATCTCCTCTGTAAATTACTAAAGAAAATATCCCAAACCAAGAGTGAGAACATTTATATATTTTTGTTTCATGGTGGCGAAAACAGAGACACGCACACTTTTTTCTGATAATGTCTACTCTTCTCATGTAACAAACGTGCACGCAAATTTGTTCTATAGCTGCGCTTGTTCAGCAAACAATCAATCATTTGCTGTAAGGGGGGGGGGGGGATAAGCTCCTAACTTCGGGTTCCCGGTACAAAGAGTTAATTAACTGCTCAGCCGGAGGAGTTCTAGCAGTAAACTTACCTGTTGGGTCCAGACCATGACATGTCGGTTCCTGCCTTGTTCTTCGTTTCTGTTAACTACACGCGGTCAGCTCAATGACATGAAGGACTCAGAGCCAGTTCTCTGCTAATTGGCACCCAGCCAGCTGCTGTCAATCAAACCCGAAAATGCAATTTCAGAGAACGGGCATTTACAACATTTACGCCAAAGACCTCATTAATTATTAGCAATACATGCAGACTATTATTATGAATCCAGTAGGCCACAAGATAACTAAATATGATTTAAATTGGACTGTAGTACTTTAAATACGTTCTGAAATTTCGTTCCCTGATTTGTGTTAGTGTCTATCAAATGATAATAGAACATGTGTTGATGATGGGGTGCTTGAGTTAGTTTGACAGGGATGTGATAGTAAATGTCAGAAAAAGGTTGAGAAACATTGTACAAGAGGACCAAACCTGTTGCGTGGACAAACATTAACTATGAGGGATGGATAGTTTGAAAAAATAAAGCATTAATGATTGTTCAAAAGTGCATTTATTTAATTCATTCTTTTGGCACTTCAGTTGTCTTCACTGGTCACGCAGTTAACATTAAAACAAAAGTGAGCATCTGCTGCATCTGCAGAGTAATGTAAAATTTACTGCCCAGCAGAAATTTTAACTGTTATAATTATTAATAGAGAAGTTATTATAAAGGTTTATGCGGTTGAGAAAGCATCAGGAAATTCCACACAATAATAATAAAATAAGAAACAAGGATTTGTAAGTAATGAATAAATATTTTTTTCACTGATGGTGACTTTAAATTTAGGAAAATTAGCCCCTGAAATGAAACTTTTCTGAAACTAAAATGTTTCAATGGCTCATGAGGACCATAAGCCATTGTTTCTATATTTAACTGATAATCAGAGATGCTCACAAATTGTTTCACAAGGACAATATTACACAATTAAATGGATAAAATATATCACATAACGGTGACGTACGGCATAAAAGGATATTAAAAAAACATGCAAACAAACAGCACAATGGTGAGACTACAAAGCAGCTTCGGCAACTGACACTTTCTTTACGAAAAGACGGAGAAAAGTCCCCAGCTCAAGGCATCGTCGGTATAATGAATCATTTCAAACATGCAGTAAGCTTTAAATGTTTAAAAAGTTTTTAAAAAAATGATATTATAAACTGATAGAAAAAGGTTCAAAAAGTGGAAACAAAATTAGGTCTAAATTCAAGTTAAAGGTAACACTCAACGAATATCATTAAAGCAGTCTCCCGCTCTCTGGTGTTCTCTTTGGCTAAGTCTTTAAGTCTTTAATATCTTGCTCCTAATGCGACGTCTCAGGCGCTGTAGACTAATGTAGACTCATTTTATCAGATGTCTCACCTCATTTCAAAGTCACTATTTGATCTGGCTGCTCATTTTGACAAAGGTACCGGCTAAGATTTAAATCCTTAATATCTTTGTTTTGTTTTTGTTTTTTTCACACAATAAATCTGTTGATGTAGTCTTTACACGCGTGTCCTGCCAGGTCCACACGGAAGTGCTAGTGCTTTTTCTCGAGGTAATTTGAGGGAACCCAGCCTTTCCTTGGTAAGCCATTGTCCAGAATCTTGCAGTACCACCATCCGTTGGGGTTTCTGTCGAGGACCTCCAGACTCGTCCCCTCAGGGAATCCCATGGTCTCTTCGTCACCATGGTAATCTGCTATCGAGACATACACCTCTTTGAGGTTGTTATGGATGATGTGGGGCTTGGGTTTGACTGTGGATAAGGGGAGGGCATTCTTTTGAGAGCTGACGCCGAGGGATTCCGAGCTACCGTTGCCGGCTCGGTTCCTGTTCGGCAGTCCTAGGTTATTTGGCAGGAGGCTGCGTGGCACAGTGCCGAAGGAGGCGTTGCGCCGCACTGTTGGGCCGGCACGAGGATGGTCCGTCGAGTTAAGGGACTCGTTTCTCCTCAAAGACCCAACGGGGCTGGGACCGTCCCTGATTGGGGCTGAGATGAAGACGGACTGAGGCCTCACAACCTGCTGTTGTTTGGTGCTATTCTGCTTTCGGGAGCCGAACAAGCCGATGGGTTTGGAGAGGCCACCTGGAGGCTTAGACGGGATGGGTGGGATGACCTTCTTAAGGTTTTGGTTGATGTTGTTCAATGCTTGCACCCTTTGTTCATTCTTCTCCAGGCTGTTGGACTTGCTGAGGCTTCCAGGTTTGGTCGGTGTGCCATCAGATTCGGAACCCGCCATGTCCTCTTGTTGCCCGACGGGCTTCAGGAAGTAAGTCGGAGCCCAACCCTCCGTGTTTCCCCAGCGGATGTACCACCAGCCACTCTCCTGCTTCTCCAGCACTTCCACCTCCACGCCAGCAGGGAAGCTGAGCTCAGACTCTTGGACTTTTTCATAGGGATCCGTTGTCCGATACAGGCTGCTGCCTTCCAGGTCAGAGTCTCCCCGGCTGCCTTTAGAATAGGTGGAGGAGAGATCCGACGTGCTCTGAGAAGAGAAGGAGTCTTCTGAGGAGATCACCGAAGCCGTCTCAGAGTCCTCACCTTTAGTTTTGGTGCCGTTCTTCAGCTGCCCCGTTGGCCGTAGCTGTCTTCTCAAAGTGCTGATGTCCATTTTCTCTGCACTGGATGCCTTGGCTAGTTGTGGTTTAGGCCTCACCACCGGCTTTGGTTTGGAGGAGGACTTGGTGGCACACGCCGCCTTACTTTCTTCTTGGTCTTTCATTGTTCTGGACAGATCCAGGGTGGACTCGGTGGAGGCAGATTTAGGACTGGATGCCTCCTCAGCTTTGGTTGAAAATGGGCTCCCATTCAAGTCGATTTTGAGCTTGTTACTTGCAGGTCTCCACCCACCCGATGCCGGGTTTGCAGTCTTGCCAACGTCTGACAAGACACTTGTCTTGGAGGAGTTTGAGTCCCTGCTGCACTGCCGCTCCGGTGTCTCCCTGAAGGGCCGGAATCCGTCATTCTCATAGATACACTCTCTCTCCGCCTCCCCTTCTGCCTCGGGGCCATCTTCGAATGACTCGCACAACTTGAACGAGGCACTGTGGAGCGACGAAGCCGGAGAAGGCTTGGAGAACAGATGAGATCCCTGGTCGGAGGGACGATTCTCATTATTAACATCCACTGAGGAAACCTTTTCCCTCAGAAACTCAAAGTCAGACTCCATGTCCAGATCACCAATAGCGGGAATGTCATACTCTGGCTCTTCATAGACCGGCCTCCCGGGAGACACGGGGGACTCTGGAGCTTCAGAGCCGGGGCTGCTTGGAGGTGCTGTCTCCGAGTCTTGTTTTTTTACGGGCGGAGCTGGAGGCGGGACCTTTGGGCGGCAAAGAGTGCTGGTTCTGCGATTCAGGTTGGGCTTTTTTCGTTTGTCAATGTAGGAGCAGGGAGCCCAGCCCTCCTTCTCTCCTATGTGGACGTACCACCAACCACCAGAATTCTTCTCGATGACCTAAAATACATTTTCAAAAATGTTTGGATCTATTGCAAGATATATTTATATTTTCTTGTTGCTGGAGTTTACCTTTGAAAAAGAGTGCTTACCTCTGCTTTCTGTCCTCCGTTGAAAGTGATACCATCAGATATACAGGACTGGAAATCTGCAATGGTATAATACTCCGCTTCCACTGTCGGCGGCTCTGGTGGGGAGGGCAACTGAAAGCCCTTAGCACAAAAGAAAAAGGCCCATTTAGACGCGTTTAGAGTAATGGAAATTAACTCAAGCTTTTTAAGCGTTTTAAGAAAATTGTTACAAATGGATTGGAACAAATGATTGAAAGAAATTGATGCAATGTAATGATATTTTCCCTCTAATGTTTGTATGGATCTGTATACTTCTACCACTGTTTATAGGAAGGAAGAAAACACATATAAAAATGCTGCATTTTGGAGAGATGTGGGCTAAAAGGAAGCTCTTACCAGGGTTGCATCTCTACGAGGAGGAGGAGGTTTTTGCCTGAGAACTGGGGAACCTGAGGAACAACAAAAGAGAGAGAAAAGAGTTTCGTTGCATTTACGAATAAAAATGTATAAAGAATGAACTGTAAAAAATGTTTCAAATTCGAATAATAAGAAGACACACTGACAAGTGAAAAATATTGACAGGGACATAACATGACTAACCGAATTCCACCCGATGAGGAGCGACGCGGGCTATTGCCGGTGAGGAAGACTCTGCTTTACTTTTTCCATCCTGTGGACTGTTAAGCGGGCTGGATTCCGCACATGGTATTGGCAGGCTGATCTCCTTCTTGGCCACTTGAGGGCTCTCTGGGACTCCTTCAATCTGCACATCTTTCTCACTCGAGGCCTTTTTGTTAAGCAGGTTACTGATCTCCATGATGTTTCCGATGATCTCCACAGGGCCTGTCGCCGTCTTCTTACGGGGAGAAAGGTCATCCTTCATCTTTTTCAGGTAAGAGGCTGGAGCCCAGCCTTCTTTATCTTGGTACCTGTAAAGTAAGTTAGGAGATAAAATTATCTTTAAAACCTCCTGTTTGAAATGATAAAAGTAAAAATATCTGAATGGGTAGAGGCTTACCTGATAAACCACCAGCCTTCCAAGTTCTTCTGAATCACCTCCACAATTACTCCTTTCTCAAAAGCAATTTCATCCTTGCCCTGTCCGGTGTAGGGCTGCACTGTAACGTACTTCTCTTCTGCCAAAGCAAGAGCGAAAGATGAAAACAAAGCTACGACTTTGAAAGCAGAGAAAAAAAAATACTTGGAAAGGAAGTGTATATTTCATAAATCCTTCCTATATCACATATCAATGTGATCATACTACAGCGACACAGGGATATTATAAATATTTTATATTAACTTCTGATTCATTGGCACCAACTTGTTTGTGTTACAGAGTGGAACCGTTCCGCTTTCTGCCAGTTGGTCCAGCTGCCAGATGTGAGTGCATGAAATAAGTTTCCTTAAATGTTCTTTGGCACATGATATTTGGTCACACTTTGTCTATGAAACTACTTTATAATGAAGCGAATAACTGAAAAAGTGTCCACAAATCAGTTGCAACGCTAAATAATTTCCATATTTCAACCGTAACACATGGCCGGCATCTGGCCCTTCATTTCCTGTAATCTCTCTACCATCGCCTGCCAATTAACATCCACAAAAATGAACTATTGCTAGTGCATATTCTTTAAAATATCATTGTACCCACCATCTTAATGTAACTGGCTGGTATTCATTAATGGTAATGACCATGGGGTGACTGTGTCCTTGGCCTTGTGACGGCTAACATCTCCCAACTCAGCACATAAAAAGAGAGCGGAGGCTTCATGCTGATTTATGCATTCCCATGAGGCCAAGGGGCAGAGCAAAGACATAACTTCCTGTCATTACAGCAATTCCTTTGTAAATACAAACAGCACCGGGAGAAGAGGTGGGTTCGAAAATGAGAAAAGCACGTATAATATCACTTTATATGCCGTCCTGCCAGTTGGTACACAGAAAGCAACATTCTGGGGAAAAATGATTCCATTTTGCTTTTTCTCCACCCATTTCCTAAGTTGTGTAAGAGCTGAATGGGTGTGGGATTGAAAATCCCTTTACTTGCAAAAACTAGAGTAGGCACCACAGACAAAGATATTTCTGTATGCTTTATTTTCCCTTTGCCTGGTTCTTCCGGCCTCTTTTTGCCGGGGCTGGTGAACCATTTTCCTCTCAACAACCTCCTTCAAACAATATCCAGCAGAGCAATGAAGGGAAACTCTGAATCAGATGTTTTGTTAACCACAACATGCATTGCCTGCATCAGTTTTATAAATTATTCTAGTGGAGTCAGCAAAATATCTGTCTCTTTTTCATTTTCTTTTTTAAAGCAGGATTTCAGTCCTAGGGTGGAAACAACTCTCTCCACTCCAGAGAGCAGCAAGCACTGCCAAGTGTTAAGTTTGGGCTGAATTCAATAGCTTATCTTTGCTCCACTGTCAGAGATCCGAATGGATCTCCAGTGAAAAAAGCCGCATTAACCGCAAGAAGAAGAACATGTGCAGCTTTTACGAGCGACTGGACTTGCTAAAAATAAGTGCAAAATCAAAAAGTTGTTTATCTGTTGATATTGGTTGCCAATTAACCCACAGCACGATAAATATCTGTTACTAATAGAGTTCTTAGAACTCGTATTCACTACACGCACTCTTCATTTGCTTATAAAAAGAAAAACATGGCTCTAAATTGCAGCATAAGACATTCCAAAGTCTATTATGTAACTGCTTTCAGATGAGCGGGAAGTTTTCTTCTGATTCTAGGAAGATTGGCACACAGTGTTTAGTTAGAATAAAAATGCTTACATGGAGCAATTTTATTTGTGCTCAGCAACTATAATTGGTGTATATAAAGTTGATGATTTCACCTTTTCTTTCCAAGCTCATTTTGTATTAAAGCCAGTTAGTGGTAAGTTAGACGTGGGTTATGGCCCATGATGAATGCATTTGTTGGACAACAACACAGAGGGACAACAGAGAGGGAAAGACTGAACACATATAGAGAAGATGGCACGATGTGAAAAAAAGAGACAAGTAGGACAATGACAGAGGAAGGGAGAAAGGTGATGCAGCATCTGTCTCAAATCACCTCGGCTCTGCTGCCGGCTGATGACACCCCCCAACGTCCATCTCCGGTCCAGCCTCTTCAGATGAGCCTTATGCCGCTTAGTAACTGACAGACACACGTGGTGACCAGACGACAACAAACAAACACAGGAGACATGGAGAGCGACCACAAATGTTACACAAACACACAAATGACATGGATCCAACGGGAGGACGACATGGAAACAACAAAGCAAAACATGGTAGACAGTTGGAGTGAATGGGTGGAGGTTAGAGAGGAAGTGTTAAACCCAAGACATCTTCTCTGTGGATTGTAATTAGGATGTTGTTAGCATGGTTCTTCCGTCCTGTTGTGTTAGAGCATCTGGGGCACACATGGCGGCAGGAAGAATGTCAACCGATTAATGGAGCAGCTGCTTGGAGCTGATTGCTTAAGGAGGTTTAAATTCCCCTATATAGTGCAGATTGGAAGGATTTCTGCCAACTGCTAGACCTTGTATCATATGCCAAAACAATAGAAGATGCAGCTCCTGTAAATGATCGTATATAGGATATCAAAACTTTGCATTCTCTACCGTTGTTGAAATCACTGCTTCTCTCTGTTTATCTGGTCGGTCTGGCAGCATATGCATGTTAGTAAATCTGGAATTTAGCTCTTTTTAAGTTGAATTAATGATGGTAATATCAGAAGGAATCACAGACAATTTCAATTATTGTAGGGAGCTGACAAAAAAAGTCCCATTTGAAGGAATAGTTCTAGTCAAATATTCACTTTCAAACTTATTGGCTCAATGGAAACCACGCCCAGAAATGAAAATTATCTCAATTGAGATATATATATATATAATATATATATGTATATATATATGTCACACAAATAGGACTTGCACCACTATAAAATTGACCATTTTATAGTGGCTACGTACCAAATAGTGTATTGCCTCTCAGCAGTCACCTGTTAACCACCTGAGAATTCTCAAAGGCAAAAGTCCCGGTAAAACTATTTACATTTAAGTTTAAAGTTGTGAGTGGATTTTATATCCGTTGGATGGAGTTAGCAGTTTTCTTCCCGTTCATTCTTTGCCCCCAGGCTGAGCTCCCGGGCTGCTTGCATTCATTTCCTATTCACCACAAAGACAGAGTGGTATCAATCGTCCCGTTTAACCGTCCACCAGGACGCAAAAAGCATGTTTCCCAACTATTCCTTTAGGGCAACATGGTTTTTTTTTGCACAGTTTAACCAACAAGGTGGATGTGCATTGACTTCCATCATAAACTCTCCTCTCAAGCCCTCTGAGCTTTCAGCATTTCTATCATGAATAGCAGGCTTTTAGAAAGCAGTTTACATGACGAAGACCACAGGACTGACAGAGAGATGCTTCATAGGTTTAATGCCATTGCCATGACTGACTACACACATAAACACTAATTACAATGACAGATTGTCCTTGCAGAAATCCCCTGGCAGCAAACTCCAGCTATCTCTGACAGGCAGATAGGGGGGTTGAGTGTAGACGTGTGCGTGTGTGTGTGTGTGTGGTCATACATTTGTGGTGAATCTGTAGTCTGAAGGGGGAGAAAAGGCCATGCAAACATATTGCGAAACAGTAATCATTGAGCCTCATGCATTCTCTCTCCCCCTCCATCCTTCAGCTATAACATATACAACACAGAAGGCATCCTGGGTCCAATTGTTACAGAGTTCAGCAATTGTACAGAAAAATATGGGGGTTTTTTTTCGCCAGAGTGGTGGAAAATCTTGATGTTTGTTTGGAAGTGTAATTTGGAACGTAATTATTTCCTTGCCTCAGTTTGTTGGGTTCTCTCAAACATTAAGTAAATCTTTACAAACCAACTGCAGTTGCTGCGCTACCTTTCAGGACCTTTCAGTATGCGACACTCATTGAGCTTAATTGCTCCGAAATTAAAAAGTTCTCTCAACTAACATTTGAAAAGGCTTAAAGAACGAAACAATGTCTTGATAACCATATAAGTCAGGGTCATTTCGATGTGTTTGCTAACAGGGTTTTGGATGCTTCTCTGACATCAGTAATCTCATCCACACTCGTCTACTGTGATCCAACGTACACACTTTCTGAGCTTGTTTGAGAATTCAATAACTCATTTAAAAAGCATTGTTGTAGTGTTGATATATATTATGTTTTTGTCCTTATTGCTGACAGAAACACAGGCTTCTTTTACGAGCTGACTCCACGGAGGTCATTTCTGTTAATATTGCAGTGAATCCATTCTGTACACTACATCACTTCAGTGGTTTGGGGAACTCCCCCTCGCTGTTTACCGAAGTCTGAATCTACGCTCTGTCCAGTCGTGCTTACGATGGCAGCCAGACAGAGAGCCGCGTTCTCAACAGTCAGCGTCAGCCGTTAACTTGGGGCGGCAGTGATGAAGTAGTGGCGAATTTTCCCAATTTTGTCACAGATGAAAGGAGGGTTGAGGGCTGAGTAGGTGTGTGTGTGTGTGTGTGTGTGTGTGGCGGGGGGGGCTTCAAATAGAGCGTGTGAGGTTGTGCTTGTACGCGTGTGTGGTCGGAATATGGCAGGAGACTTAGCAGTGACTTACCTTCTCCGGCTTTAGAGGCGCCCAGCTCCAGGTCGTCCCGGGTGCCACTGTGGGAGTTGAGATAGGTAGCAGGGACCCAGCCCTGCTCCTCCGCAGTGCTGACGAACCACCAACCTGCGGAAAGAGGCTGTAAATGCCCAGGACAACGTAGAGTGCAATCCATAACGTGACTTTTTTGTTGTACAGATGAACTTGGGATCGTCATTTTTTGTTTTTGTCAATAAGCCCTGATTTGAGCAAATCCAGAACTATTTTGAAGGACAAAAACACAAGAGGGAACAGCGGCCGGCTGTAGCTCGACTCGTGACGACGTTTTCGTCAATTAGGATCAGTCGGGATTTCATTTCTGAACTCATTTCTGTTTTTTAGCCAAAATAGCCATTTGCAATGTCGAAACTAATTTGCCTTGTCTCCTGTGAGTAGGCCAGCATAAAATGCCAATGCAGGAATACATAGATAGTACACTTCAAACATCTGCAGCCTATAAAGTGAGTGGGTAAAAGGATTCATTATGTTCGAAAAGGAGTCCTCCAAGGGAAAATGTAAAGTGCAAATAAACACCAATCAGAACCGTTCAAATGATTCTTCATAAGTTCCAGAAAGAAATCACCACACACAACACAATAACTGTACAGCAGGGGATGACCCACATTTGCTATTTGTTGTGGTAACGGAAATACAATATGGCTGACAGCTGGAGGGACGACCCGTAAAGAGGATAGGGATTTTCCATCACACTTCCACAGCAGGTCTGAAAAGTCCAGTGAACATGTTCCTATACAGAAATAGCGAGTAATGTAAAAAATAAGTAGACTGCAGTGTTATACACAGGAACCAAAATAACAAGTGTGACTTAGTTAATGATATGGTAACGCATGAGATTGGTGAAATGGAAATAACAAGAGTATAGAAGGCTAAAATAGGATTGAATGATTCATGTGAGTTTAGTGAAAGTTGTTAAATGTCATGCAAAGTTGGATACAATTGAAAGCTGCTATGATTAGAAGATGTTATTACGGGTAGGCAGGAAAGTACACATGTTTTGATTCTAAAAGTAACATGCTACACATGCTGGAATTTTGATTATTATCATTTGGTAAAAACAAAAACAAAAAAGTCCCCCGTCTGCTTTTATATTAAAAGACATTCTGGCTTTCACTGCAATATATTGGTTTCTGCAAGAACACCCTTGGGATTTAGCATCAGGTTCGTTTCTACAGTTTTACACTGCGTGGTTTGAAAAAATAATAATAATTGTGAAATCTCAAAATTCTGACATGACTGAATGCCGTCACCAAATCTGTCTGGAAACTGAAAGCATTGGCGATTTGCTGCTGACAGAGCGAGCTGACGTCTTCAGCACCAGAAAAATATCATATCTGTGATTCATATGACAAATGACTTGTTTAATTGATGAACTTGCTTAACTGGACAGCAGTGTTGCACGGAGCGAGGGTGGGTCCACAGAGCAGCAGGCTGTTAGTGCCTGGCTCTGCGCCTCAGGTACGTAACCAGCTATGTAATGTGCTCCGGCTTTGCACCAAAGCTGAGGCTCGAACGAAACCTCACGCCAAGAAATCAGACGAAAACAAAATGGTGTCTTGTATATTCAGACTTCTTTTCCCCCACTCATTATTTAAATAAACAGCTGCTTTCTGCGTTTCTTGTTGACCAAACTGTTGTTTTTTTAGTTAAGGTAAAAGTTAAATGTGAAGGTACTATGAGCTGAATGAATGAAGTTGTGGATTTCACTGCTGGAAGGCAGATAATGTAAAAAACATTCAGAAAATAATGCTTCCTTGCTTCCGGATGGCAGGGATTATCTGTACAGATGTGGGAGGGAAAGTTGAAGGGAGACTATGTCTGGAAATATGTGTGGGTGTGTGCGCTTGAATGTCTACAAAGAGAAAGTGCACACAAAGCTACACCAGCGTTGTTGTTGTATAGCTACTTAATCAACATCCTACGTAACTCAAAAAAGGTTTTCTGAAACATTTGTGCAGAGTTTAGTTTTGCTAACCCCAAATGTTCTGCGGCCAGCGGTTGCATAAGACAATAGCTTAACCCACATCCCTCTGGGGGAGACATATTGACCGCAGACATTAAGCATGAATGCAACAGCCCCCGAAAGGAAGAAAGCATGCGGTTTGTCTTGACAACGCTGTTAAATTATGGCATCACGAAAAGACTGAAGGTATTAAGCAAGTTTCTGCCTCAGTAGCTCGGCGTGAGTGGCACAACTCTACGTTGCATCTGATTTAGTGAAAGGTTCATTCCAATATTTCTGTAACAGTTAAAAAAAACATGTTGGTGTCAGTGTAACTTCAAAGTTTAACATTTTGGGGAAAAAATATTTGTGAAGATTTCTAAAAATGTCATACAATAGAATACTAAGATAGATATTTCAGGAATTGCCCACATAGTCTCATTTAACTTTAAGTCTACCCATGTAAGTGAAGATACATTCAACAGAAATATAATGAGAGTGAGCAGCATTTCTGAGCTTCATCTGCTAATTCTATTAGCTTTAAGACCCCGGCTTCATTTTTCACAGTAATCAACAACAGACTCAGTTGCAACAAGATCTATGACATTTGGGATTTTTCCGAAGGTGACTGGATGATCCATAAAACAAAACCTCAATCCACCGATACAAATAATGACCTAAGAAATAAATGTGAGACATTGCAATACTCCTTAGTTTCCTCCTCAACCCTACAAAACAAATCACTGAGACAAATAGACCACAAACTCAGATTGAAACTCTTTTCTTCTGAAACATCCACTAAGGATACCTAGAGAACCACCGAGCCAGCAGCACAAGGGGGCTTTCTTTTTTTTTTTTTAGACGACCTGAAATGATGGGGAATGCAGCGGCTCAGCAGTCCTGCAGATATCTGACACCACTGTTGAGTGGAGCAGGAGAGAACCCCATTCACTCCCAGCTTCTGTGTTCATTAACAGTGGATTCAGTATCACAGCACAAGGGGGAAGGTATCCAGCCCAAAATACACACATTTCCAGTTTTCATTAAACTCTGGGTTTCAATTACCTGGAGGAATGGGGGTGGGGGGGGGGGTGGTGTGAGTTGGGGGAGGGAAAGACTGCAAAACACGAGTTTCAAGAGCTCATGTTGACCCAAGGAAAAAGCTTCTCTCCCTCCCAGGCTCTGAAAGGATCGCCTCACGGCCTGAACTAAGCTTTAGCCTCCAGTTTGTGTGCCCTCTCTCTCTCTCGGCTCCAATCGTTTGGAGACAGACCCTTTCTTAAAATTGCCAGTCAGAGGTCATTTTTTGAGTGAGAGACAGAAGCCCACTTTTTGGCACCAAAGACTGATTTGTGTACACTATATTTACCACTATTTATGCTTATAAATACAGTTATTGCTCCTGCTCTCCTCTGCCTCTTTTGTCCAATGGCAAGATGCAAGAAAAAAAAAAAAGAGTAGCAAAAACCTCTGTTCAAAATACAGTAATAGACCTCCCATTTGAGTTTCCATATCTAAAAATAAAGGATAGGGTAGATTTCTTGAGATGGTCATTAGTTCTTCCTGTGGTAAGCTGAAAGAATGTGGTAGATGGGGATTCCTATGAACGGATAATGTGTCTTCCATCTGCTGCTGCACATTTTACACTTGGCAAGGTTATGTGTATCATGTCTTTGGTGGTTGGCTAACAAGAATTATAGGCTTTTTCCTCTTTTACATAAGGAAACATGTTATTGCTGAAACTGCACATACCAAACTGGGGGTTTGAGCACAAGCAGCCGGACAATCTTCACTTTGCTTTTAATCAGATTCTAACAGAAATACATGCCAGAATACATGCAATTTTGTTAAAAAACTGCAGCTGTCATTAAAACGTAAAACTTGCAGCCGTCCCACCATTCAAGTAATTTCATTAATTTGTGTTATTACTCTACCGAAGACAGTCAGCTGGTCATCCAGTTTATTACCTTAAAAATCATGACAAACAGTCATTTTAGTAAACTCAAATAGAATATGCCTCTGTGAACAAGAAGCTCCCGACCCTCAGATCATTTCGATTTTAGACTTAGAGCGGAGACATTTATTGTACTCCTAGTTTTTTTCCAAGTGATGGTAGGGAAAACATCCTGCACATCCATCATACCGCGCTGTGGGCCAGACCTAATCTGCCAGGATTTGACTTCATGCGTCGCTCTGGGCTTTCAGCCAGGAAGTCAATCATCACCTGCAGGATACCTCTGTTAAAGCTGCTCTTCCAGCTACGCTACGGCTCGCATTTGTCAAACATACAATCATTAGTGTTGTAGTGGACAAAAACAAGGCCATTTTATACAGATAGGATTACTGTGACCATTAAGTCTCTTTCTGAAAACCCACACGCTGCTTAAGTAAGCTGGGCGGAGCAGTAAAGACATGATACGTTGTGCAGTGGGGGAGCCTGAGGCACTGATGGATGTGGGCCGTCCCCTCCGATACAGACAGGTATTTCTGGAGTTTATTTGACAGGTTGTAATTCATAGAGGCTGATGTAGACTTGGAACGGAGCCTTGGAAAGTCAAATCCTGAAAGCTCCACCGAGAGAGATTCTCTGCAAAGCACTGGGCACCACATCCCTAACACTGCTACTGAGGTGCAGGCATTGGGTTCTGCATAGGAATACTAAATACATTGAATACAGAGCACATGCACTGACCAACAAGCCTGATTGCTTAGCTTTGGTGGACATCTCTCCATGATAGTGTAAACTGAGGAGGTATCCTGGAGGATCCATTAAGCCGTTGTAATGAACGAAACTCGCTGAACCACTAACTTTGGCAGGACATGTCTTTTTCCATTTTCTCCCTGCTTCTCATTGCTCTACACTCTCCTCTGGAGCCAGCATTTCCCCTTGGCAAACTCTCATAAAATAGACAAATAAAATATCTGCAGAGGGAGTACCGAATTTTACAAAGAATTATATTACATTTCAACATTTGCTTCTTGAGATTAAGCCACGTATCTCCTTTTATCGGAGCAGTTACTGAAATACTGCATCCTAAGACAAAACATCAAGCACTCATTGATTTAACCTGTTCAGCAAATGCATTCTGCACCTAGTTCAAAAGCCAACAGAAAATAAAGTACAAAGTACTGTGCCAACTGAAACAAAGTTCAAGACCCAAACCGTATTGTCAAGCCACTGCAATGGAACGGCCAGTCTATGGTACAGTGGCTTTAACAGTAGGACTTCTGCAGAAGGATTGGGGTGAATGGATAACAAAAAATACAGAGATGAAGCTTTCCATTTCTACAGTAGACCTGTCTGTTACACTCTCATGCGGTCATACTCATACTATGTAAACTCAGAATATGTAAAAAAAAAAGACTCATCCAAAACCAGCCAGACACACATTGCTGATCCAAAACCACTTGGCAGACTCTGCCGGGGGAACCCAAACCAGTTTTAATTTGATTTGATTCAAATACTATAGCTGTAGGTTCAATACATATCCATGCAGACCTTTAATCATTACTATTGTAATATACACTCTTAGTGCCTCTAATGGGACATAGCTACTGCCTATCTCTCTAATACAGGGATCAATCTCTCAGAAACTATTAAATGGTTTTGTATTCATCCTGCAAGGAAATGGGTGCTAAATCAAATGAGCTCTGAAATCTTTTTAGCACTCACCTGGTCCTGTTAGTATTGGCAAAAGAGTATGGAGTGATGTCACCCAGCAAAATGGAGCAGATTTAGCCAACTTCCATTGCATGAAGTGTTGAGATTTCAGTTAAACGCTAGCTGTGCTGCTGGAATCGAGTTTGAGGGGTTCGGGGGCTGTATTTACTTCATATCTCTGTGAAAGTGTCCTTCGGTGTGCAATAAAACTGTCATATAGCCGTAGGGTGTGTTTTAAGGAGGTTGGAGTCTACCGTTTTTCCTTTTTGTAAACCGCTGAAAAATCTATCCAAGCCAGAAATGAATGAATGAGCTAAAGCAAAAGTGGCAACACAATATTTTCTCTGTATCAGATATGATGAAACAAAGCAATAATGACATGAAAACCAAGCTAAGCTAATAACACGGTATCCTGGAAATCCTAAACATTGAAGTGCATGGATTTCCTATGCTGCATGGATCATCAACACACATGGTAACCCCTGTGCACAGTGTTCCGCTGAAATTCAAAAGTGAAGGCCTTTACTCAAAAATACAGGACTATGGTAGTTTATTTTCATGGAGGAAAGCTCTCATACAAGGCCACCTGATAAAAGGACTTCAAGGTGTTGGAATATCCGCCTCATTGTGGCTCCCCATAGGGTTAAATCCTACTGTTGCAGGGCGTGAAAAATAAATACATGAACCCGTAGGCAGGACACGTGACACTTCAAAGCCATCTCCCTCTACAGGCCCTCTTCCTTAAGGCCAGTGTGGCATGGCGTTTCACTCACACCCACCATGAAACCCATTGCCTTCCTGGTCACCCTTTCCTCCCTCCCCATCCGCCAGCTGAAGAACACATGAGCCCCATTACTGTTTTACTGTCTCAGCACACTGAATTATTGAACATTAAAGCGGAACGCCAGACCCTGTTGCTGGCCCTTTGCCTCTCTGGTCACTCTTGTTCTTCATGTGGCAAATTTCCCTAAGAAATACAAGCTATATTAAAACCATGTGCTCAGACCTGGGTGTCAGTGACTGTTGTCAGTTTTAGTATATTTATTCACGAAACATAATTTCATACTCATTATATTTACAACACATAACGTAAAAACACATATGGTGCTTATGTGTCTTCTTCCACCCAAAATACATTTTCTGGGAGGCATTACAGCATATTTCAATATTATTGAGAAGTTGTGCTTTACGTCATTATGTTACAAAGTCATTAAATAGGATATATTCAAACTGACTCACATATGCTAAGACGTGATCCTTGTCTTGTTTTGCAAGCTCTTTCCAGAGGTTAAACAGCTGACTAAGGACCCTCTGCAGCTGGCATTTGAAAACCCGGCACGTCTTGCTGGCTTTTCCTTTAACTGAGGTGCAATAATTAATAGGAGCCTGGAAGACATTACTCTTGTTAGAGGCAACACTGTGGCCCCCGGCCTAAACCAACAGTGGGAAAAAACAGGGCTGACTGGAGGCCAAAGTGAGCCTCCAGATGGGGCTAAGTAACAGCTAGCTGTGGACAAAGGAGGTGAGAGGGTAGAGTTAGGGAAAAGGGCAGCATGTTTTGTGGAACTATGGACTCCACCGTGAAATAATTTGTGTGTTCGACATGCCTTCGCTGAGCTTTTGTTTTGCTTACTCACCACTCTCGCTCTTTTCAATCACGTCGACCACCTCGCCCGCTTGAAGGCTGATCTCCGCAGGCTCTTGTTTCGCGTAACTGGCCACCACCACATACTGATCCAGGAGCATGGGATCCGAGGCGTCCAGACCTGGGGTTGATGGGAAAAAGCATGCTGTCAGCCAGCTGCCAGCCATAGGTCCACGAGAACGACCGCCGGGCGCTTGTTGGGCCATAGGCCACTTTGTCTGCGGAGCTCAGCCAATCACAATATTCACGAGGCTCAGTGCATCTTCCTGCGAGTCTAGCCATGGAGCTGCATCCCCCTCCAGCCCGGCAACCAGGGCGATGGAGATGCTGAAAGTCTAGCAGAGGAATAGCGCTCCAAAAAAGTTAAGGATCAAGCAGCCAAGTGCAGAAAATCCATTCTGTGCTACTGAAGGGGCCTCGTCCTGATCGGTAGATCCGGATCAGTCGATGCCGGCAGGCTCGCAGTGGAAAGAGGTTGCAGCCGCGAAAAAGCCCGTAGCTGTCGAAGTGATATGAAAGTAAGCTGCAGCCAGCTGAGGACAGGACGGCGAAGTGGGAGAAAGAAATGGTTTTCCCTGGAAAATAAACCATCTGCTTAAAAGCCGCCTTCTCCTCAGTTGGGGCTGGAGCTGGAGGAAGAGGAGGGGGATGCGGGGGGTTGTGAACGCCAATCATAAGAGTCGGTACTAGAGGTCTTAAATAGAACCAGATGAAGGGGCCGGAGCTGCGCTCAGAGGGATGGCCCTCTGACTCAATGAAACACTAGAGCTCTCACTACAGCGTGTAACCCAGCCAATGGAAATATCCCTTTCTGTACTTCACTCAGTTAACCATATAAACACCAGAAGTAAATTTGGGTTTTTTTGCCATTCGTGCCTGCTTTCCCCCACTTGGTCTTGTTCGCTACACAACCAGAGTTTGCTAAATCTAACTGACTCCAGGAATGCCTCAGTAAAAAAGGCACGAACCCGTCGCTTTTATCTGTAAAAGACACAAAAAGGCCTGCTACACATTACAAACTACTGAAGCCTTAATGGCGACGAAGCCTTAGAACAAGCGTGGCTGAAGGACCTGAAGCAGATCTCTCAGGTCAGCTGGAATCCAGAGATAACCACATCTGACATTCAGTTCACACATTATCAAGAGCGCCGTCTGACCACTGAGTACAAAGCTCCGCACAGAAAGGCAGCTGCTGTCTGCTCACTCTAGATTACATCTGTTAACACTAATAACGCCGCTAGATACACAATTTACTTTCATGGTGTGTTTGAATAACAGTAAAGAATCTAAAACCGCAGTAGAGAACGCAATTTCCATTTACGGTAACATGCTTATTGACTGTAGTGCAAAAGGTATAGGTGGCTTTTCATTTAAAACAAATCAACAAATACTTCAAGCAAAAATAATGGAAAATTTGTCAAAATATGGTCAACAGAAATATAGTTTAGTCCTGGGAATGTAAAATAAAAACAGGTCCGGGAAATAGATTTCATAATGAACGATTGAGGCAAGTGGTATGAACATTTCCAAATAGCTGACCCGGCGACATTCCTTCAGATTGAAGATTCTCTCTTAGTAATAATATTTTGCAGTCAAGTAGGGAACAAGATTTAAATGTCAGGAGGCTTATAACTTATGAAGACAAACTGTTCCCATTAAAATCTCCAACGCCAAAGCTGCCAAATGGCCTGACGCTGGATTACTGTCGTCGGACTGTGGTTTGTGTAGCTTCTTGTTATTTGTGCAAGATGTTTTGTCAAACTGCAAAGGTGGGTGAAGAAACACTCGAAAGAACATATTACTCAAATACGTGGAATTGCCTTCTACAGCAAAGATTTGTTTTGACACTATTCCTGGGAATGTGTGGTTGGTTTGTTTGTTCCATCTCTTAAAAATAAAAATAAAGACTTCCAATAAATTTGCTATCCTTGAGTTTGTCTTAAAAAACACACACACACACACACACACACACACACACACACACACTGGTTAACAATATGATTTAAAGATAGATGGACATACAACTCAGCAGATCATGATATCATAAAACTCAATCAAATGATATGAATGGAGGTTTCTTCTCAACACCATTAACTACTGCTGTGAGGGAACTGTAAATCCGACCTAGAAACCCGAGGTGAGTGAGTAAAGACTTCTTTGCAAAGTCAACATGGCTGACAAATAAAATGTAATATTTCAGCCTCATTCAGGAAATGAAATGTTTTGCGACAGCAATAAGATACAGCCTGAACAAGAGAACATGTGTGAGAAAGAGGAGAAAAGGTGTAATAAACCATGTGAAATGCATTAGTCCAGTAACGTTACAGTACTTCAGTCTGTCGCTCCCTGAAAAATGCCAAAGCCAAAGATATGGGGTTGAAAAGTACAGTGCTGCAATTCCAAGAGATAGTTGCATAAATACAAGCTTAGCCGAAACCATTTTAATATTTCAATTGCATTATACAAATTGAGTTTACCATATTCAAATAAACACATCTTACACATGATGGGTGCTGTTTGTGAAGGGGCACTTGAGTTAATCTCACTGGGCCGGTGTGGTGTTGACGTGCGTGTCATACGTCACGTGTGTGCACAATGTAGATCTCACGTGTTCACGAGCTCTGAAAAGAAAAGTATATTCTTTTTTTTCTTGGCTCCCACCAGAACGCCCCATTAGCCACTCTCTGTGTTTATATCTCTCCTCAGATTTACACATGTGCTTCCTGCTCCCACCCTCGCACTCCCAGACGTCCTAACTCCATCCATCCCCAACTCCCACCCCCACCCCCCGACTCACCCGTCATCAGCTGCATCCAAAGATGATGACAGTTGCAATAATTCATCATAGCGAGGAGGAAACCAGGGAGTCTAGTCTAACCATTTAAACCCGAGAATTTTTTCTTTGTGAGAGATTTATTTCAGGATCGAGCATTTCGGTATGTCGTTTGATAGCCGGCACCGGCTTTTGTGTCTTAGTGCCACGTTTTGAACTCTGGTTACTTTATGAGAGCATAGCTGGGTTCAACGCGGTATAATTTGGCAAAGTGGGATGCTTTTGTTTGGCTCCTCAGCAGCAGATGTGCAGCTGGATTTTTAAAAAAAAGAGGAGAGTGGACTGCTTTTCAATGTAGTACAGATGTACTCATGTCATTGAATCAGTATGTTGTCCTGAGGGAGAAGGGCTAGACCACAAAACAAATGGTACAGAACCCCTGCACAAAAATCATCCTACAGCAAGACCGCCTCCACAAAGCTTCTAAAAACTGTTGTGATGTCTTAATTATAGTATTTTAGGCCTGAATGTTTATTTCAGAGAAGTCAAAAGGAAATAATACTGCAAAAAGTTGCATAAGACAAAAAGGGCCTTTTGAAATACAGCAAATGTTTTGAAAAATATGAAAGGTATTTTCATTGTTTACATCTTGTATTCAGTGTAACCGGCGAGCATGTGTATCTTTGTTTACATACACACAGTTTACAAGATATTACAGATATGATTGGTTTCCATACAGTCTTGTATCAGAAGCAGAGTGCTGATGAAGCACTTTTCCAATCCTCTAAATCAATGTTTTCCAGGAGAAAATCTGGTATGTTTAACACTCGACGACTAAGATGCGAAGTAAGTTACATCTTTTACTGGCCCTTTACGAAAAAAAAAAAAAAGCAAAAAAAAACTCATATAAACAAACACGTCTGGTCTTATTTATTGCAGAAAAGTTTCTGGTCTTGAACATGCTGTTTTGAGCAAAAAGCTTAAGTGCTGCCTCCAGGGTGGGAGTCCACTGTGACAAATGGTCACTTATCAGAAACAGAGAGGCCTGTATTGGATCTGCTCTCTGCTGAAGTGGGCGGAGCTTCCACCCAGCAGAGTTAAGCTGTAACTTCAGGGGAGGAAAACCTCTTTACACTGATCTTAAAGCTGTATCCATAAAATGAACAGTAAAATCTATGAGCATTTTTATTACATGTAAAAATGTGTAAATCTAGTTTAATGTTCACAATATTTCTTCGGGCTACTTTGAGAATTGTTGTGCGTGGACCTGGACCTGGACGAAAGAAGCTACTGAAACTGTACGGTTGTTAAAGTGATTTTGAAGTCCTCATTTGCCTTAATGATTTCCTGTATCCGTTTAAAATCTTATCCATCTGCAAATACAAACACACACACACACAGCTTTTGACCCACCCCACCATTTAACGTGTGCACACATTAACCCTTTTTCTTCCAACAAACATGTTTATAGTAACATACAGTATCTGAACCCAATCTCATGCGCACACACACACCCACGCACACATACACATACACACACACACACACACACACACACACACTCTACGAGCCCCCAGAGACCCGCAGCTCAAATAAAGACAGCAAGTCTGCACACATAAACACACTCCCTCAGTACGTGCGCTACACTGAAATGGTTTCCACTTGCCACGTAAACCGCCTCTCCTTTCCAGCAGCTTCTGCACGAAAACCTCAGACGTTTCTTCTTCTGTGCTTTTCAATTTCCAACTGTGTTCCGCTCATCCCTCTTTCGTCTTTAAAAATCATTGATGATTTAAATATGATCTGAATGAAAGTAAGCAAGCGGTTGATCATGCAATCTGAGTCAGATTTGATCCAGATTTTGAGTATGAAACCGTTGCTCTGCTCATTCTCTCCCACGAACGGATGAAGTGTTATGTATTTCATCACCACGGTATCTTGTCGAAAGAAGCATCCTTAAGGGTTTGGTCATGGCAGCCGGTCTATTCGTCTGTTCCAGTTCTGTGACGGTGATTTATATTGACGAGCCCGGTACCGGCATCCAATCACGACAACTCCATTATGTCTGTTAGACAGAAGATAATAAGTCTTTCTTTGAAACTTTTGGAGATAGTGGCCTGGCTACGGTGCCGAGTCAATAATGGAGATCGCTTCAACTTCATACTCTTGAGAAGTCAGAATAAATTAGACTTGGGCCAGAATCTTACTGAAAACATATGAGAGAGAGATTAAATCTCTTGGGTATACACACATAATTCCCTTTTAAATTACTTTTCTTTGTCCCGCTGATCCCCTATCAGTCCTATAACAAAGAAAAAGCACCACAATGAAAAGCATGAAAAAAAGGAAAAAATGAAGATGTTGCCAATTTAGTCATGACAACAGAGAAGGGAGTGAGCACCAGAGTGTGTCAAAACCAAAGACGTTCATCCAATATCTTCTGCCCGCCAGGTAAACAGAGTTCTTGGTCAAACCTCCAACAGCTTGCAGTTTTGCGGCGAAGGGCTACATTCTCCTTTTTAGGGCCGTTGGGCTCAGCTCAAACTCTTGCGGAGACCCACACCGTGTAATTATGGAAACTATAAGCTGCAGCTAAAGCAGAAATTCACCACAGATTCACTGCACTTTATCCGCTACGCTGCTCTAAAAAGGGAGAGATTCAGCTGTGTTAACCGCTATTGTCCCACATAGAAGGCTTCTAGCGCACATGCTACATGTCGACTGTGAATAGTAAATCATTCATGAGCACCAGACATTGAGTTGGCTGTTATTGTTTTCACTGGTCCACCTAATCCCATCGAATGATTTATTGTAGGAATAAATGCATGTGTATCTTACAAACTGCGTAGGAAGTAACATATTTACCATCTAAACAAACCATTCAGAGTAAAACAGCTGAAACTGTGCATGCAGACGTCAGGCACCGAATGACAAACTTTCCAGGCAGCAGATACGAACAGAACTGAAAACCAATCCAACGTCTTGCACTGACTGAGTGTAGGTTACACAAAGCTGAAATAAAGACAATTTTTCCATTTCGCCATGATGCTGGAATTCCGCGTTACGTATTGCCTGGATGCCATGGAACATATAATGAAATTAGGTCGGGGTTCTGTTTCGTTTGGCGGCAACTCCTGCACAACTTTTTCTCAGAGTGCATCAGTGACAGAAAAATTAACTTACAGGTCATTTACAGATGTTTTTTTTTATTGCCCAGCTATGTCATACATAACTGTGGCGGATCGCAGGAAGGAAGGACACAGCAACTTTGGATTTCATTGCACGGCTAGTGTGTCATTTAATAATTCATGTGGGTATTCTAAGACTGCATGCACGCTCACACAAACCCACTCTCACAGCTGTTCACTAGACGCGTCTCATGCCTTTGGTGGCTGCCTCCTACGCATGTATCCCCCTGCTCAGCTGAGTGACTCAGTCTTCATGTCTTCCTCACAAACAAACATAAAGGCAGCAGCCAACCCAGGCAGAGCAAACTTCCAGAGGCAAAAACAGGTGGTGTCTCCCACCTAACATTAATTTCTCTTTGAATATTACCCTACAGGTACAGGTTGTGCGCGTTTTTGCGTCTTCAAAATATCTTTAATTGATTTTTTGTTGTACAATAATAAAACACAGCAAATAAAAAATATTTCCCATTCTTGCTTGAAAAGTAACTGATTATGAAAATAGTTAGCGGATACATTTTCCGCTGATCAACTCATTGATTAAATCGATAGGTGTGGCAGGCCTTTTGAAAACATCCTTCTTCCATGTCAAACATTACCTACCCGGCATGGTGGGGCCGCGCAGACATTTGGTTGAGTTATACAAGCAGAGATGCGGAGCGGACTCACGATATCATTCAAATAACAAGCAAACATAATGAGAACACAATACAAATGGATGAGAGCATAGAATAACCGTGACACAGATTCTACTGAAAAAAGCAAGGATTTCAGATTCTTACCGGATTTACGTTTGCCGGAGCTCCCGCAGTCTCTGGAAAGGAAGCAACACCAGAGGAGCATTGTCAGTGTGAGAGTTTGTGCAAGTAGAGGTCAGCGCATTAATACGACTTGATCAATCCCAGCGACTGGGCCGCGGTGGAATCTCTGCCTTGGATCATCCAAATGCAGTTGGCACGCAAGTACCAGCCAAACCCTCGCTGAGAATGCGTGCAGAACTTGACCCGCCACCAGTAGGAGGGAGACGGGGGCCGGATACGACACACGGCTGTGCTTGGAGAGCTACGTTAAGTGTGTCAAGGACATTGACGAAACAAATCGGAGCGTTTAGCTGATATGTACTGGCTGCATGTATGCATTTGTTCAAATGGCAGATACATGAAGGCGACGCAGCTGCCAATGTATGACAGAGCCGCATTGATTTACTTGACAACAGCATCACGTCCCATTCATGTTCAGATGTGAAAGCGCCTTTATGTTCCAAAAGCCTGGACTGTAGCAAAAAGAGTGAGAGGATGCACTCGTGTCAATGAACCCGCACTGTGCTTTCACACGCATCAGGGTCACACTGCATCAAACTGCCACCGACTCCCTTTATTTTATGGTTTAGACCGGAATAGGTTATTTGTAGAACTGTAAACCTGTCACTGTTGTTGCATCTATTCAACCAGAGAAAATAATGAAGCTCTTATTTTAATTTGACAGTCATTTGTAATCCAAAGGCAAAAAAAATACAAGCAATGGTTTTTAAAGAGCGGAGGCTGAATACATTAAAATCTATTCATTAAAGTGTTGTCAGATCAACTTGATTTTCTCATTCTTCATTTACTCTAATGCGCTTAAAGAAGTGACTGCGCTCCACAGAATTACCTAATCTCCTTTGAAAGGAATGATTATTGTATATTATTGTAAAATGCAAATGCATAAACATTCAAAAACAGGCCAACATTTGAGAATGTGGGTTTCCACGTAGGTGTCCTCGCTTAGTTAACAGAGCTGCAGGGAGAGCACACTGAGCTGAGTTTTGACGCGGATGTGAACAGACACCCGGCTCTCTGAGCAGGCCAGCAGCGCGACCGGAGCCATGACCGGTTATGGATACGAGTAAATGTTTGGATAAAACTCGTCCAACATTTGCCAGGTTGCAGCTTGTTAATGAACGCTCTGTGTTGCATGGATTCCGGTCAATTAGAAAAAGTTGAATTTCAGCTATGTAGCCGATTTTTGAAATATTTGTAAAGCGTTTTGCTATTAAGGGACCAAAACAAAAAGTATAAAATGACATGAAAATAGAATTCAGTGTCTGGCAGGTATCATAAAGGATTATATTTGTTCGAGTTAAGCAACACATGCTTAATCAAAATATTGCACATATTCCGTGTTTCTCTGTTGCTTAGATAAAGTCATTTTTGGCACCAAGCTTCCCTGTTTCCAGATGCATTAACAAGTTATGAGATATTTCCAATCACACATGAAAGAGCTTACAGGCTCAGTTCAGCATCATTACTTACACAACGTTGAAATAAAGCCACACATTAAACTTTATTGTGACACTGTAACAAAACATTATATTGGATCTTAACGTAATGTTTATACTGTGAAAAGGAATTTCATATAACCTCTATATCTTAAATATTCATGCCAAGCCAACGTTTTTGCCAACAATTTGTGTTGTATTAAAAAATAGGCATAGTCTGTGAGGACTTTCCACTTTAGCAAATTATAGGGAAAGAAAATGTGTTTTGGACTTAAACAACGTACATCGCATACACAGTGACAAGTTCACGGATTCTTTTCAGGAAGGAAAAGCAAGCTGGGGGATTTCTTTATGAAAGCTTTGGGACAAATTACAGTATGTACATGGCAACGGACTAAGATACTGGTCACATAAAGACATTTTGAGACAAATTATTCCCAATTGTATTGAACATATCTGAAGTCTGTCCTGAAATGTTTATTTTGTCTCTGGTGATGAAACTGGGGGACAATATTGTACTTCTTATGCTAGCGGGTTGGGGATGAAGTGGAGGCTGGACCTGCCCTGCTAGCTTGTAACCCTCAGCACAGAGCTCAAATAATATTCATCCCGGAAGGAAACTGAGGCCACGGCTTTGGCTCTGTGCGCTTTACTCCTATCACAGGCAAAAATCAATAAATGAAGGGATGTGCCAGAAGAGCAGACATATGTCAGAATACTATTACTTTCTTGTTTTTAAGGGGCACATGTTAACATTTAGTTAGTCACAGAGTCGAGTGAGAGTCTTCTCAGTTTTGCATTACGTACAGTACACGCCCATGCCAGGAGATGCATGGGCTGAACACATCGTATAAAGTAAGAGCTCACGAGAGTCCATTCTAAGCTGGAGTTGAGATGAACCATCTGTTTGCACATAACTGCAGCTCACTCTATGTTGGTGGGCCTGTGAGAAAGGGAATGTGTGAGACATCAGTCCTTTGCTCACATTTCTCCGCCAAGTGTCTGCCCCGCTTCGCGTGTATACATACGCAGACGCTCCAACCTCACCTAAGATAAACCCCTGCAGGAGGGACCTGCCAATAGGTCGACGTCATCGAACATGAAATACTCATGATTATGAGCAGAGGTCTCGTTTGCACATTTAAAAAAAAAAGGGTTTAATAGGTTTCTTTTTGTGCGATTATATAAGGAGTGAAATCATGCAGCTTTTCCATTTCTCAGAAAAAGAACACACACTAGCACAGTAACCTCGTGATAACAGGTCCCACTCCCCTGCAAAGTTTGGTCATGATTCTAGTGATGTCAGAGGAAAGGAATGTTAGTTTGACGACATTTCGTCCATTCATGTTAAATCCAGCTTCACACTTTTGAACAAAAACGACTTTAAAGCAACGTTTTTTTTTTTTTTTTATAAATTAAGATGCACAGTTGAATCATTTTCCCATCTAAATCTCAGCAAAACAGTTGCATAAATAGTATGTGTTATCCTAAGATTAGATTGCAGGGACATTTCAATGTTATTCAAAATGGAGGTGGTGGATCTGTGCATTTGTTTATGGGTATTATTCCTAATTGTGCTTTTGCCCTTGACCAAGTCCCCTCAGATTTGCAGATGGTCTCCAGACACTGTGCTGTGGCTGCAAAATGTGAGTAGGAAGACTGGATCCCATGCGGAGGACAAATTTACCCTAGGGGGCCGATAAAGTGAAACTATCTATTAACACAAGTCGGATTGCAATAAAATGTATTCATCAGTGAACAATAGATGGACTGTGATTGACAGCATTATTATCTCAGAAAAAAACTCTGCACAAGGTTAAAAATCACTGTGGGTTGTTTCAAATCCGAGTAATTGTCAAACCAGCGTTATGAAATGACTGATGACAGAAATTTATAGAATGTATTTAATTATACTGTCAATCTGGAAATCTGAACTCTACAATTAAATATTCTCTGCATGATTTCTTCTTCACAGTAATACCAGGTGCCACTCAGGACTGTAAGAAATGAAAGACATTATCCAAATGTATTACGACTATTATTCTAAAATTCTAAAGTTTCTTGAAATAATCCCATTTGTTGAAAAATATTGAATTGCTTTAAGCCTTTAGCCTTTAAGCCTCCAAAAGAGATGACATCATTATTTGAATTTACAGTATCATTTTGCATCAAACACATTTAAAACCACAGTTGTGATAATGTCTGTCATCCATCAAAAGTCAAGAGAAATAGCTTATTGCATGGCTCCCTCTTGTGTTCATCACACACATTTATGTCTGATGACCATTAGATGGCAGTAGAAGATCAGGGATGGAAAATCACTATTACTTACAGGGGCTGCTTCTGCTAATAATTAAACAGAAATACCAGTAAAATGTACCTGAATCTTGTTAAATGATTAAAAAAAGATGTAGCAAGTATGATTCCCTCATTATCACTCACAGTAATTGTAATACATGGATGGACTGAATGACAGTTTTCATTTTTTACTGGCTGTCTTCATGTAGTCACTGCTGAACAGAGAATTTATCATCATCCCACAAGCAGAAAAGCTGTTTTTCTATTTCCTGTTTTTAAATTATTTCCCAAAATGTGATTTTGTCCAGGTCCTCACGAGTGAACAAAGCACTTGGGTGGCTTTCAGACCTCAAAATGACAATTAAACTTGAGATCCCCCGAGACGGGAGGATGATCTTCCTTTGAAGTGGGATTAACATGACCGGGCCGCTGTGGTTAGTGGAGGCGGGCCTGCTGCTAGTGGAGAGACCACTTCACTTACAGGCTTCCACATTTCTTTCCGTGAGTGTATAGGAAAAAAATGTTTAACTGTTGCATGCACTCCTCAACTGTACGTTAACCGATACAAAAGAAGAATTTTGACTGAAAGTCACCAAGCGGCAACTCTGCAAAAACTCCCCCGCCGACTTCGAAGTGACTGTGACAAACGACCGGCATGAGAGTCTTATCTGTGCTGACGCTCTGATGACATCACTGATCCTTACGCATTCGTCTTGGGTATCGGGTGTCGCCTCCCAGAAATCATTATTAATAAAAACACGGTGCCCCTCGACCAGCATCTATTCATCATCCACCGAGACAGGGCAGAGTATCTGGATCAACACGAGTCAGCGCCAAACCCGCGGCTGGAGCCGGTGTGGCCATGACGAGACGACGCTAAGCGCCCACTGACAGGTCACGCGCTTTGAAGAGTGCGGTCATAGTTACTCACTCGGCCGGAGGGTTGAGGTCCTCTGAATTGGTCTCAAAGAACTTAAGGACCTCCTCGCTTTGAGAAATGGGGGAGGGAAGCTTCATCAGAGCCTGCGGGGGAAGAGGGTAGGCAGAAAGGAGCTAGTTGAGACAGAAGCACATATTTAAAAAAGATTGCAGGTATTGTGAAAAGTGCTCGAGTCTGGATCGAATGGGAATGAGTGACACGTTTATCACACTGAGTCATTGTGCAGAGGAGGAAAGCAGGCGGAGAAATGGAGGGTGTGGAGGGGAAGGAAGAAGGCTCTGAGCCCAAAAGGGAGGGTTAAAACAAAAGGAAAATACACAGAGGTGATATTGTATAACAACTGCCCGTCTCAGCCGCATCAGGGAAGACATCCTCAAAGGAACAATATTGAAGAAAAATCTTGAAGGTTCTTGCTTTCATATCAAATCTTTGCTCCTGTATACGAAAACTGCTTCTCCCTATTCCTGTCTGCAACCTAACGACTAAGCTCAAGGTCTGCTGATTCATTCTTATTCTAAGGATTTGGTCGTGCCCCTGCGTGCTCCTGCGTGCTCCCATTTCCCTTGTTTCCTCTATAGGCTGCCTATTTGCACTGGTGACGGGAAATGACCAGTGCAGATAGAGCCTTTGCTTTCCTGTTGCAGCTGGTGGGGGAGATAAATGTTGGGAGCTGCCTTGCAAACACGATGGAAAACGTTCAGGGTGTCAAGGATTGACGTGGACGAAATTATCTTACAGCCCGGCATGTATTGCGTTCACAGCAGACAACGTCATAGTAAATATAATGCTATGAGACATTTGACTTACTTTGCAGTAATTATCCAGGTGCTTCAGCCTTCTGACAGCCACATCTCTTATGTGACTTCGGCGAAACAACACTTTCCCTGAGGAAAAGTAGAGCACAGTCAGTTGAACCTACAAAAAAATTATAATAATAATAAATAGAAGAATGAAATGCAAGATAATCCAACGTACTTAAAGGGTGGCTACTTGTTATGCATTCATTTTGTTTTTTAAACCTCACATCATCAGAGATGCTTTATAAATATATGTATGTATGGCCGTGTATGTAGATATGTTTTATATTCATGTTGTATTGAAATGCAGGATGTATATTTCACATAATGAATAAAACAATAAAAACACACCAGCACTTAGTAGAACCGTGTGGGAGATGTAAAGCTTGCAAGAGAGGCTGTAAAAGTCAAATATATTGCGCATTTGTTTTGATTAGTATTTTCTGGCCCATAAATTGATGTCAGCAGCAGAACTCATTCTCACATTTTATCTCTTAGGAGACTGACTGCCATATCATATAAAGACACAAAAAAGAACAAAACACTATGTGAGGGAATACAGTTCATACCATGTTGTGCTCACGGAGAGATCAAAACAACCCTGGTGAGACTTAAGCAGTGCAGCTTCTCCAACAAAGGACCTCTTCACTGCTCTGCTCTGCTCCACAATGAATTCATTCAATTAAATTAGACAAATCCCTCTCTGCTAGCCTCCTACTGCCATGGAAAGCCACAAATTGATGTAGCGCGGGTGGAGTACGCAGTTAATTAAACAATAAGGGACAAATGTAACGATTGCAAAATCCATCCATCAAAGTTAATTAAACACTATGTCTGCATCTGAGCTTCGTCTTTTCCATGATCGCAATGTTTGAAGAGTGGAGAACTCAAGTCATGCGTATTGAAAAGGAAGAAATGCCGTCGACCGGAATGGCGTTTTCGGAAGCGGAAGAGCAACTTAAGCATAGTGACTTCTCTTCTCAGGTCGAAATGATTCAACTAACATCATAATTTTACATATCAGACAGCTGTTTGCTACCATATTAATATGTAAATACAGCTCCTTTGATACAACTACTGGATGTGGTAAAATGTCTTTTTGGGATATGGTAAAAATGACGGAAAAGTGATTCGAGAGTGTTGTAGTTGTGATGCAGTGTGTGTATCACCTGGCAAAAAAGGAATAATCCTCTTTTTGGGGTCCTTCTGTCCTCCCTCGATTGGGAATTGGTCGAGTATTCGCATCTACAACCGCGAGGAAGAGAGTAAAGAGTGAAACAAATATGAGTTGGGCAGTGAAATATGTCACCAAAAGAAAATACATACCAGTTGTAAATTTGATCTACCTCAAATCAGACAAAGTTGAAAGTGGAGGAATCTGAGATGAGAGTTCAAAGAGAGGTGTAGATATAGATATCGTGTGAAAGGCCACTGTGTCCAAGGCCTACTTAACATTTCCACTTATATCTCTGGGGTAGTGAGCGAGGTCACGGCCCCACTCCTCCCCTCCCCCCCACATAATTATGTCAAAATCTTAACATAAAATCAAAAGCAAGTTCCGCTTAAGGAGCGTAAGATGCCATCAGGCTAAATAACACTTTGAAGTTGACATTTGATACAGATCTAGAGATATGGGGGCGAAACAAGAGACCATCACCCTCACAGCTGGACCGGGGGCATGAAGCCCCTAACCCCCCTATTTCTGGATCTTTGCTTGGACCACACCCATCAAGGCCTGAACGATTTAAAAAAATATATCTAATTGCCTTTATATTTGCCGGATACTGCAATTTGCATATTATTATTATGCTTAGTATTTCGTCATTATTGTTTTACTGTAAAGGCGTCTACACTAGCGTCGGCTGGCAAAAACAGTTCCAAAGCCCGCTTCGAGCCTTGCGATGACGACAGCTTACAGCTATTACCTTCCGTGTGTAACTGTCTCAGCGTGTGCCGACTAGAATTATACGTTTGCGTCCGTGTCCGTCCCATGTGTACTTTGAGTGACGTGTGAGGTTGTTTTGTTGGGGCCTGAAAGAGACCTGTGCATGTGTGTGTGTCTGTATCACGGACAAGAGTTTCTGGTTTCCCCTGTGAATAAATCACCATTCCATAAACGCACAAGAGCATCCTACGGTTAGCAGCCAGCATCACGATCCAGATGCAGCCCCGCCTTTGTTCGCTCTGCTCTGCTTTGTTCCAGATGTGCTCGGGTAAACACCACAAGACTGTGAGCGTTAAGCTGAAGCACACTGAACTCGGGGGAGGAGACCGGGAGACTAATCTTGGTCTAAACCGAAGAAAGAACCAGGTGGACAAACAGAATCAGGTTGGGGGGGGGGGGGGGGGGCTGACGTTGCCCTACGTCCGGGCCTGCAGGAGTTGTTTGTAAGACTTTTTTAAGCAAGGATGGTTTCTTTTCTTGTGGTTCTCCCCGTTCTTGAACTCATCTGCTGCAAAGTCCCTTAAATTCTCTGAGAGCCAAAATATATAGACTGCTATCAATAAATGGGTTCTTTTGAAGAGGGAAGCATTCAATATGTGCACTAAAACAGGGATTTCTGGAAATGAAAACGCTCAGTTTGGACTTATCTTTGTTTTCCGGAGCATAAAGCTCTAATAAGACCAGACATCTTCCTATGACGTGTTGCAGGCATGGTTAATCGGAGCACTGTACGCAGCTCTTTTATTCTTTCCTGACGCATCAAGCGGCGCACGTATTAACCTCCCGGTTGGACGAGGCCTCTTAAATGAGAGGGAGCCAGAAGCGTCGCACACGATAACGACATCAACCCCCGGGGGACCTGCCATGATACGCTCCCCGCTCTCCAGGACAGGTGTGAAAGTTGTTTCTATGGCAACTGCCCCGACGACTTAAATGGAAAACATTTCTCGGATTTTTAGGGACTTGGCCCCCCGAGTTGCTGTGTTTACTCCGTTTTGCTTCAGTGTGGTAAATATACAATCAGTCACTTTTTGTGGGATCTGTGGAATCTTGCCAATGCAATTAGGAGCCTTGATAGACGGCATTCGGACTTTTCAGTCTCGTACTGTGGCCGCCAAGTGTTCCCGAAGGGAAAATGAACCATGTAGCAACAGGTGCTATGATGTAACCGTGTTTCTCAATTTCTCTGTACACACTCCGTCCGTCTCATCTGGGGCGATGTGGAGTCTCCACACAGTCTGGGAGGTTTAACATCCGAGCCTCCGGCGTAGACATACAGGGGACTTGAGGGGGAGACGCCACTACACTCACCCCTCAGCGATTGCTTTAGATCACCCACTAAAAGGGTCGGAACATAATGTAACGAACAGTCGGGACTGGGGAGAAAATCACTGGTCACCTCCCAGGACTGATTCATCTCCAGAGTCAGAAAAACAGGCCTGAAACATCTCTGGAGAGCGTTCACACTCTGGACCCCGACTTGTTTGTGCTGCGAACACTGTGCACATAACTAACAAGAAACAAGAACATCAATTATTCACTGTCACTAACTAAACATCCCTACAAATAATTGTATTGTATTAAAATGTAAAAAAAATGTTCATATCATCCGTCACTTTCATTTCACACCCTACACGTGGTTTGTACAGCATGCACCTTTACTTGAACATGCATTTTGTGTTTTAATATTTCCACTCTTGGTGCCGTGCACAACATGCTTTGTTGCGTAAGTGTGGAGGAATGTTTGAGTGGGTAAACAATCCCGTTCCATCTCCGGGATTATATTTTGACATTTCCTTTACAGATGTTTACTGCAGAAAGAGGATGATGCAAAAGCCATCTCGACCAGTTTTTGATGTGTCAAGGATGTTCTTATAATGGACAAAAGTAACGTCAACTGCCATTTCACGACACATTGTTGCTCACTTCAGTCAGTATATCAATGAAGAAAAGCTAAGTTTGAATAATCTTTAACTGCAGCCGTGGGTTTGTCTTGAAAGCCTGCAACTACGTAAAGGTTTGACAGTAAACAGTTTTCGGAGAACTTTAAGTTCCATCTCGGGTCAAGAATGTAACCCATACTAATTATAACATGGACGGAGTGGCGTTGAACCGGGTTCAAATCCTCGATCCAAAAATAATGACGACTTAGGGATTTTGGAGCAGTTTCTGTCCAAAAAGAAAGCAGGCCAGCTTGCGCACCCCGCAATCCCCCCTTTAGGAATGCCGTGACCCACGTGCTGTCTGCTGTGGCAGAAGGGTGCAGAGGAGGCGAGGCCTCACTCCCTTCACTTCAGAGGGCACTTTTCGGGAATCCATTTTGCAACCAAAGTGGGTGCCAACAAAGCTGCCTGTTGTTGATGAGGGGTTGTGCAGTGCCGGCTCATGTTGGACAATTTAAATTATTGCACACTGCTCAAAAGGCGTTCCTTGTTCTGTGACCTTACTTGGCTTTTTCTGAATTCCGAAATAATGGTTATCTGGTGAGATCATGGTCACATTTGTCAGGCAAAGAGTGTAAAATGCTTCTTTCTTTTCTTTTCTTTTTTTGCATAGGACACGCAATTGTTCTCAGAAGACAGACGGCTGTGCAGTGAAGGGGAACGATTGGCAGACACACAAGCAGAAGCTCAGTTTCTGCCTGGAGGGAAGACAAATATTTGAATAGAGGCGTATGAGAAGAGACACTTTAAAGTGAATTTCCCCCCTATTGAAAACATAATGGGACACGATGCTGCAGGCAACAGCACCTTTGTTTGAGTCTTTAAATCCATGCCCCCAAATCTGTTCATTAGCCTAAATTATTTCTATTCATTTTGGGATTGGCCTGCTTTTCCTTAACACCTCCTCATGTAGATTATATGTATTTCTTATAATTATCAAATATCTTTAAAAAAGAGACTTTTGCTCTTCAGATTGCGCTGCCCACACAAACACACCTCGGCAGCAGGGATCTGTGGACGAGGCCGGCGGTTACAGAGGCGGCAGAGGAGCTCCGTTTTCCATCAGTACCAGAGTTTTCCCGGCTATTAGCAAGAGAGCAGAGAACAAAGGGTTTCCTCTGCTGCGCTGCAGTGCACGCGGCCCACCGGAGCCACAGCGCACTGGAGAATGCAGTCTGGCAGAGAGACTTTATCAGACAAGAGCCACAAAAAGCCACAAAAAGGCTTGATAAGATAATTGGTTTTCGGCTTGCACCCCTCTCACTGCGGCTCAGGCTACTCATATGCAGATTTGGTCGAATGCGGACAAACAAACGATTCAGCCCTGTGTTGTTAAAATGTAAACCTAAATAACTTTTTTAGGACATGTGGAAATCTCCCTCTAGGCTACTGGAGCCCTCAAAGATTATGAGGCACTGGCTTAGCAACATGCTGTATTCTTACTGAGGTCATGTTTTCTTCCTGCATCTGCTGACTGGATTTCCTCCCATTTCCCTTTTTGCAAGTCGGCTCCAGTTGTCTTAGATGAGACCTTTCACTAAGCACGAGGGAAAGACCTGACTGAAGGGTCAAGCGTGACCACACGGAGTTTAATATAAAGACATATCCGGGGCATTTTCAACCAAACAACTTCAAGTTTTAGATCCATGCTGCTCGTGTATTACGTGAGTAGAAGAATTCAGTTCATTTACCGGAACACAACATACCTGCAGTTCAAAGAACTTGCTGTACCTCCTGTAGATGACATGGGAAGTGGAGTCGGAGTAAGTGACGTTGATGAGGTAAACCTAGTGAGAGAAGCACAAACAAAAGAGGCCCATTAGAGGCAAAGCCACTTAGTCAAAGACACCACAGTGCCACTTAAGCTTGCCTTGCACACAAAGTGCATTCTTTCCTCACTTAACCTCAGGGAGTCGCCCGAGGTCAAGTAAACACGTTAAGAACGTCTTTTCATGCCAACCGTTGGAAACGCATCAGGGGTCAATGAGAAGAAGGCCAATAGCTTTCAAGTATTATGTCATTAAATTAAGAAAATAACCAATAATTAACCATTTCCACCACAGCTATTTTGTACAGTTTCCAGACTGTTTGACTTTGGAAAATGTAACCAATTGCTACCATCCTCACTTTGGTTTAATTCAGGACCTTTAGTGTGTAAACGCCCTGAGTCGGACGTCTGTGGAAACAAAAAACTTTTCCATTATATTAAAAACTTCCAGCATGTATAATTCTCCCCAGGAATAACGGCAAGTAGGGTTGTAACAATATACTGGTGTGACGGTGTACCCTGGCATTAAAATAAACAGTGATCGTTCTGTGTACATTATTCAAGTCATTGAAAGGAACTGACAGACGTGAGTTGCGGGAGTGAAGAGGTGCAATCTGGCTGTATTTTTTAATTGCTAAAAATCTTGCCTCAACAACAAAGGGCCCGCAAACAGTTGTGCACTCTGACCTCTGCCCCGGGATTTCGGAGACAGATGGCTGCGCCTAATGCATTTCCATCCAAGCTCGTGGCGCAGCGTGTTTACAAAAGCGGCATTTACGCACATGGCGTCCATCCACAAGGACATCGGTCGCTCGTTTCAAAAGCAGTTTTTTCAGCTCGGCGGAACGAGTTCTCCAGCAGCTCGCTAATTAGATACAGACAGCGTGATCGAATACTGGGAATTTAGGCCACGGTGTGGCTCAAAGTGGGGGTGTGCGAGGTTAGTGTTCAGGGCAACACTACAGGGAATAGATTGTGATGTTTGCGATATCTCATGTGCCTGATGTAGTTAAGATGATTACGTTTTTTAGAGCACGTTTTTCAACCTGGATGTTTGGTTTCTCAACAAAAGCAGTTTTAAGTTGAATATTTGGATTCCGATAGATTAGTTGACAATCCAAGGTTATAGTTTTGCTGGTTATTCGGTAAATAGTATCGTTTAAACAGTACCTGTCAATCACTTAAAGCGCTTTAAGCCAGGCTGGATGTCAACATTCACCCATTCACACGCAGTCACGCACTCACGGCTGCCGTGTAAGGTGAATCTAACCAAACACTGCGCGAGTAAGTGAGTAGGCATCGGTTGCCACGTCCGCTCTGGCTCCAGCGCAGTGAATCACTGGAAGGAAGTCACAGTTGGGGACAGAAGACAAAGGGTTGCTTCTGTCCCCTCTCGAACCGGATAAGCATTTTCAGTTGCTTAGCTCATCGATAATGAGATTTTATTTTGTTCTTCTTCTTCTTCTTCTTCCCTCGGGGGAGGAATCCCCCGGTCAACCCTCATCTCCGGCTCCCATCCCAAGGGAACGCCTGCGCTTCGTGTTTAGTGGCCTCCCGGAGGCTCCCTCAGGCCGGAGATGGATGACGCAATTGATCCCACCTCTCCGGTTAATTAATCCAATTGCACCTGATGGACCAATATATTTTTCGCAGTGATACGAGTCTTGTGGCTCATTGGACTTGATTACTTTAGTGAGCAACAAAACACAAGGAGCCGACCAATAGGAGTCCACAGCCAAACTGGAACATTATTTTACCCACTTTCACAAATCATGTAGTTTAGCACTTGTTTTGTTCTTCTTTGTATGAATATCAAACAGCATTTGACTTTTTTGATATTATTCCTAAAACTGAAATTTTACTAGTCAAAGCTAAAAAATATCCCCTTAAAATCCATTTTAACATTTCATGTCTGGACTGCATCAAAAAGAGCCTTTCATTTCTAGTGTTTCTTTGAACGAAACGGTAAAAGGTTTTCTCAGCGAACCAAATATTTAAGAGTATCTGTTTTATTTCACAGCGTGTTGATGGGTGGTTTTTTTCTTCATAATGTCACAGTAATATGCTTTCTAAGAACTTTTTCAGGCCAGTGAGAGACGCTTTCATCGCACTCCTGCACAGTTGTTCAAATAATCTGTCGCCAAAAAAGTCACTGACTGAACTAAATGTGATATTATAACATTGACTAAATCCAGCTGATTATACCAGAACCTGGATTAGTTTCCTTTCCAAGGTCTCGTGGTTATCTCCATCACAGACATGGACACATCTTGTCCTGCACCTTTGGGCATGACACAGTCAGTGGGGGGGGAGAGATGCATGGCTAATGTCAGTCTGCGGACCATCTCGGGGAGTTTCCTGGTCAGCTGCAGCACATTAAACATGCAAACACCCAACATGTGTTGACTTGGGGGCTGTCAGTCAGAGTCAAAGTCCTTCCAGACACCATCAGAACCCCCTTGTCCGGCTGTGCATTGACCGTCCCGGCGTAAAGGAAAACGCTGCACACACCCTGGACGCTTAGAGTTTTAAGCACTTCATTCCATTAGTTGCTGGGATGTCAGAGCTGTGGCCGAATGTGGTGCTTCCACAGCGGACTTCCTTGTGCACGGAGCCGCCGGGGCTTAAACAACAAGGTTTATAGTTCGGAGCCCGACGTTATCAATTGTGAAGTTAGTGGCTTACGTCACTTGAGCAACAACACGAGAAGAATTGTCGGTAACTTACGTAATGTTTGGACGGGTTCCTTCTCTTCTGCACGTCCACGACATTGACGTCCAGGACGTTTCGGAGCTGCATCTTGAAGGAACCTATAGTGGGATTCGGACCAAGAAACGCTACAAAAGAAGATGCTCGCCCATAGAAACGATACTGAGAAGAAAAAAGAAGGGAAAAAAGAATCATAGACGTTTTGCGTCAGTCGGAGCGGAGCGGAGAATTGGCGGAAGGAGAAACTTTGGGTGCATCCATGAAGCGACGTGCTCAGACTGTCTCGGAGCTTCTGTGTTCCTTGTGGAACATGACAACGCAATAAAACTGGTATTCAGTCGGTCTTCCCCTCCCTGAAAGGACTGGGGGGTGGAGGGGTGGAGGGGGGTTGTACTGCTGCAGCTAAACCACGGACCGGAGGGCGCGTCAGTGCGCACAGGGCGGTCCCGCTTCAGCCGGCCGGACAGACATGAACCGGACTCTTTGAAAAAAAGTTAGGACTTTTGTTTCTTGTTGCCCTGAAAACCATTGAGGCCACTGAAACTATATATTTCCCTTTTTACTCCTTTTCGAAATAAAATGAAAAAACGTGTTGCTTCGAAAGAAAAAAAAACGAGTTTGATTTATAACCCGTCAAAAACTACTTTGCTCCCTCCGGAGTAGAGGCAGAGAATCCACGAGGCGAGTGGAGGTGGAGGAGAGTTGCGTTTACATCATTTCCCCACACGGGGGCGCCATACAACACCAAAGATGAGCTCACCGTTTAAAACAACCGGTGATTTTATGAGTTTAAATTTTATGAAAATTCGTTTCAAATTATAAGTAACTCCATCAGCTGCAAAATTTAAACACGTATAACATATTAATGCATTGTATCTTTAAAATTGAATATATTACAAGTGCATTGTTACTTTTGTTACACATGTTTATTTTTTTAATATTGCAAACACTGTTTACGCGTATTAGTATTACTACTTTTAAAGCACCTTAATACTGCTCTCACCCATTACCACCATGTGTACAGTGTCACATTATTTACTACTAATACTGTAAAATCTTGAAAAACACAAAAACTAAGCATACATTTTACGATCAACAGACGGTGATTTTGTAAACCAACGGTACTTATTATATATTGTTGAACCTTGGAGAGCGTGTTTATTTGTTGACTGACATAAGTTCACAGCAAGTCATTCAAATAGAAGGCCAATTTCATTATAAGGACATTCGTAGATAGATAGATAGATAGATAGATAGATAGATAGATAGATAGATAGATAGATAGATAGATAGATAGATAGATAGATAGATAGATAGATAGATAGATATAAACTTTATTAATCCCCAAGGGGAAATTTGTGTGCAATGGTAGCACTCAGTGGAGCTGGATCAGCCTGTTGGAGAAGGTGCTCCGCCGGCCCAGCAGTAGGTGGTGAAGAGGGTGGTCCGAGATGTCCAGTATGGACAACAGTTTTTTCAGTGTCCTCCTCTCCACCACCTGTTCAGGATGCTCTTGTTGGCAGCCAATGATGGAGCTGGCCTTCTCCACCAGCTTCTTAAGTCTACTGGTGTCACCAGCTCCAATGCTGTTCCCCCAGCAGACAAAGGAAAAGTACAGAGCACTGGCCACAACAGACTAGTGGAACATCTCCAACATCTTGCTGCATTCATTAAAGGATCGAAGTTTCCTCCAGAAAAAGAGTCGACTCATCCCCTTCTTGTACAGCGCTGATGTTTGCCTTCCAGATAAGTCTGTTGTCGGTGGGAAACACGACACATGAGCATTCCCATGACTATCAATGACTGCTTAATTACTGATAATTGGCTAAATGTGTCAATTAATCCGCCTCATCTGACAAAACTTGTATTTCCTCTTCATGACAACAGGAACACCACTAGCAGCGTACGTAACGACGGGGCTGAGCCGCTAAGCGCGTCCTGCAGAGGAGGTACAGGAAACAGATCCAGCCAACTAACAGCGTCAAGCTACTGATCGACACACCACCCGACGACGGGAATGTAGTAATGCACCCTCCAAAATAAAAGCACTTAGTGAGGGTCTTTCTTTTAATTTGTATATCTATCCGCAACACAAAAACGACGCGGAAAAACACTTTATAACTCGGTTGGAAAATTAAAAATGCATTTAAAAAAACAGAAATAGCGTTGAATTTACACTCAAATTCCCCACGTATATAATATAATATATATATATATATATATATATATATATATATATATATTATATATATATATATATATATATATATATAATATTTCATTTAAAAATAAAACAAATGTAAAACTAGCTCAATCCGACCTCATAATATGACATAAAGATATGAAGCTTATTTCATACTACCGTCTGTTGCAAGAACGGGTCCTTTATTTCGAAATATTGTACGCCTCTTCCTAACAGTTTTATTTTATCAGTTTATTTTATTTTCTTAAGGAAAGCTATTCCAAGTAGCATCACTTCAGCTAGCTTGACGCTGGTCCGCTAACTTATGTTTAGTCAGCCAACCGAAGTATGGACTCCTTTTACTCTCCACATTTCACACCCGAACGTTAAATGACGAACACGCGCGACGATATGACCGACAACCGCCGTTTTATCCGTTGTTACTTCGGGCGAATTGTTTTATAAACGGAAACGCTAGCTTGTGCGTAACGGCGACGTCTTCTCCGTCTCTCCGCATCTCTCCTCGAGCAGCGAAACGCGGCTAGCTGCGATGTGATTATGAATTACATCCGTCGGGGGGGAAGTTTTAATTGGCGTCATCACAGCTGAATGGCTCCGATAACACGTCATCTGCCGTCACTCGAGGCCTGAGCGCTGTGATTTCCAACACTCGGGAGGAACCGCTATATTTTGCATTTCGGAGGAAGGGAGGCGGTAACTGAAGACACCGCATCCACTGCTCCGTTGCTAACATCACAATACAGAGGAGGAGGAGAGGGGGGTGGTGGGGAAAAAAAGATGTCTTTCTTCAATTTTCGCAAGATATTCAAGCTGGGACCCGACAAGAAGAAGAAGCAGTACGAGCACGTGCACCGCGACGTCAACCCCGAGGAGATATGGGACATCATCGGGGAGCTCGGAGATGGAGCCTTCGGGAAAGTGTACAAGGTAACGTGCCGTTGGCTAATCTCTCACGTGCGCGTTAACGGATTTCTTAAGAAATACGCTTCCGTCGCGTGACGAGGTGAGGTGGGGGGGGGGGGGCACGCGATCGTTGAAATGCCAACACGAGTCCTCACTGCACTCGGGGCCTCCGTCAAACTGTTGAAAGGTGTGGTTGTCCACCACGGAGTGAGTTAGTGGACACGTTGATGTCCAACGGGATGTTCGAGGACCCAAATGACAAATAAAGTCCCAGAGCCGCCGGTTGCATTAAAGAGTCACGTGTGCAGGTACTTTGTACTGTGACAGGTGCACAGGTGGGAATGTAGATTTTAGTGAAGAGCTTTCAACAGGTCAGGCGTTCATTGAAGACAGGTGGTGGACAACACAGACTTCCTCGGGTGGTTTCCTTCCGTGGTCGATTCTGAAGCTGTAGATTTGCTCTGTTGGATTAAATCTAAAAAATAAATAAAACCCAGGTGTATTATCTGTGTGTGAGTTTGTGTTAGGCCGAGGAGGCCCTTTTGAAAAGATCAACATCATGGGAGGAACTCTGCTTTGTTTGTATACCTGTGTTTGTCTGGAGGTTAAAAAGTGTTTGTTAATACGCCTCCTTTTAACGGACCAAGGCAATGAATTAAATTCCGACACGGACAGTTATAGCAGGAACAAATCTAATATCTTCATTTGCCAGTTTTATTTTCTGATTAACCAACCTAAATGAAAAGCCTTTGCCTAATGTCTTCTTAGACTTGTTGTAGATGTACACACTTTCCAATGTTTTGTCTTTGGCTCCCCGCACACAGAGGAAGGAGGCCTCGCCCTCCCCGGCTCACGTTGCTAAACACACACTCACACACTACGTATTTCACCAGTTATTTCGCAGGCTTTCGATGGCTTGTCTCATTCGGGCGGGGTCACAAACGTGTGAATCAGCTGTTCTGTGGAGGGAAAGACCGAAGAGTCCAGAAGTGTCATCATGCACGTCGACGCCTGAGCGCCGGTTCGAATGGGCTTTTCTAATCGGTGAAGAGCGACCCGCCTGCATTATTCCCTTTGTCAAAAACCTGTTGGGGTTCACATTGTCCGATTTTGACGTTCGTGTCAAATAAAACAAAAGCACACAGGCTCCGTCTGAATAACTCTCAGCCCTCCTGGTCCAAAGTGACTACTGTGCATGAGCGCTAGCAATGAGCCGCGCTAGACAGGCGTCGCCCGCTACAAGTCCGGTCATGGCTGTGTAAATATAGTGTGTGACACACTCTGCAGCAGTTGGATTGTGTGTTGACCTTTTTTAGATCGTCTTTCCCGTTGGTCTCTTCAGTTGAGCCTAATTGGGGAATGAGGAATAAGGCGCATGTGTTGGCAATGCAGATGAGCGTTCACCATTTCAATCCATAGATGTATTATTACTTCACCTTTTGACCTTTACAGCGAGAGGGAAAGGACAGATCGAAGACGCGGGGGCGTAACAGGAGGAAGTTAGCAAGCAAGCATGTGGCGCGTTGTAAATGTTTTTGACTTTGAATTGTTCACATATAAACATATATACGCAACGTGCTATTATGAAGTCTCTAGAGTAATGTATTTATAGAGGAATGATTCTCTGGGTGTTACACGAGCCTTTAGGGTTAGCGTTAGGGCGTTAGCGTTAGCGGGTTGGGGGGTTAGCGGAAGAGGGGGTTAGGGTTAGCGGGATAGGGGGTTAGCGGATTAGGGGGTTAGCAGGATAGGGGGTTAGCGGGATAGGGGGTTAGCGGGATAGGGGGTTAGGGGGTTAGGGTTTGTTAGTGCCGCTGGGTCCATTGCTCTCGTTCCGGGTGGCTTTGGTCTTAAAGGCAGTGGCTCGCGTTGACGGATTCTCCTCCACGGCCGCCCGACCTCGCCGCCACAAAAGATTAAGCCAGGCTGGTTGTTCTTTAACCCCAGCCGAGGTGATGGCAAAGCAGCACGCTTAATCGAAACAACCCTTTGTCTCGTGGACGTCGCTTCCAGGCTCAGAACAAGCAGAACAAAACCCTCGCTGCCGCCAAGGTGATCGACACCAAGACGGAGGATGAATTGGAGGACTACATGGTGGAGATCGAGATCCTCGCCTCCTGCGACCACCATCACATCGTCAAGCTGCTGGATGCCTTCTATTTTGATGGCAAGCTGTGGGTAAGTAGTAAGTGCCGGACTCTTGAGAACTCTGCTTTTTGTCTGTGCTGCCGTTGATGTGAAGCCAAGGAGGAACAGTTTCTCAAAGGACTCTTCCGATTGAGGGATGACAGCAGCGCCACGTTTTCCTGTTGCCTACATTTTGAAGAGTTCAAAACCGATCATGTGGCACAGTGCGATGCTCCCCCCCCCCACTGTGAGCGTGTTCCTACCCCCCTGCAAATCTTAAAACAAGACAGTCAAATTCCCTAAACACATTTTCTTAACAAGCCATTTCACCATGAGAGAGAGAGCCGGGTCTCGGTGCCCTTTTTAACATGTGGTCAGTAGATCTCATCCAGTGTGCCATAAGAGGCCCCAGAGCAATTAGGTCCAGGCCGGCGGTGTCATGTGACGTCCCTCGTGGACCGGCCACATCTATTGGAGGGTAATGGAGTGGTTCTGGTGGATGGAGAAAGTGCCTGAATAATTCAGAGCTGCATGCAGGTCGTCCCTCCGGACGCCGTCCATCAGCTTGATGAATGTGCGACTGTGTCTGCCGAGCACGGGTTGGGTGTTAAGTTAATGCTAATTATTGTAGGGAGGGGAGAAAAAAAAGAATTCATCCACATGAATTATGTTCAATTTATCCTGAGATTAAGATCATCAGACCCGGTGAAAACTGCAAGTGAGATTTCCATAGAACAATGAATTGTAAACAGGAACAACCGACCGGTTTATCCGCTCCGTCGCTGAATAGAAGGCGGTGTTCGGTTGTAGCTTTGATTGATGTGATTGATATGATACACAGAGGTGTCACCTAACTGCCAAGTGCTAATATAAGGTGGTTCTCAGTTACAGTCCAAATGACATCAGGTGCAGGGCGTTTTTCTCTAGAACAGTATTAGGGAGCAGAGCTTCAGTCTTATGTAAATACACGCACCAGTTATTTGCACACTAAAAATTAAGAGTTAATTTAGTAGAAATTGGCTAAATCACCTTTTTGATATTATGTGTGTGCATCATAAGAAGAGGATCCCAGGCTCCGTCTCCAGTGCAGTTACCTTCCTTGGAATTTCTATCCAGTAATGATTGAAACAAAACCCAAGTATGTCATTACAGGTCGCTAGGCATGGCTTTGTTGTATCTGATCGATTACCTGATATGACTCAATGCCATAGACACCATGCTGTGAGAGAAGGGCTAGGCAATGGCTCAATCCCATTGAAATTTGTTAATGAATTTCAATGGGATCATATGTTGAAATATCTTGTGACACAATTCAATTGTCTAAATTGATAACAACAAGCACATGCTGCGAAAATTTCCCCAAAAATCAACCCGAATCAAGCTCAGTTACACAAAACTATGGTCTTTACCTTAATTCTCTCTATTTGTGTGAATCCGTTTAACATTGTCAGTATTGGAAAAATATATATCTTTTTTTACTCTTTTTGTGTTGTTAATTTTGCGTGAAATAGTAAAATACTTACAACAATAGGCCCAACCATGCTGTTATTTCATGAATACTATTCATTAATTGGGATTAATTATGTTCAGCTTCATTGGAGAGCATTTTTTTTTTTCTTTTTTAAGCAAATTATCTAATACGAGAGAAGGAAAATTTAAAGCCCCGTTTCGTCAGAGTAAACCTTTCTTTTGCTTCCCCGTTTCAGATTCTGATTGAGTTCTGTGCGGGTGGTGCAGTGGATGCCATCATGCTGGGTAAGTCCCTCATTTACTGCAGGAAAGAACACTAAAGTTCTGGAGCTTTTCCTTTACTCCCATCCTCAAGTGCCAAGTCTTTTATTTTTTCTGTTATTCCATCCAGAAACCTCCTCCATCCCCCATTTTTTCCCTCTCGGCAATCGGAAAGTCCATTCCAACTGTGCAATTATTGTGGCTCAGATTTCAAGCAGCGATCCTTCCACTTGTAATGCCTGCTGTCCTTCTTACTGTAAAGCCTGAAGAAACACCTCGCCACTTTCTCTTACATGCAAACTAGAAAATGGACACCAGTTAATTCTCCTTCACGGTTGGACGATGATGCTCTGACTCACCGAGAACCAAATCCTTCCCCCAGATTTGTTCAGCCCCGGTCACAGTGGAGCTTTGCCCTCCGGCTGCTGTCGGATATCGTCGGTCATCAGATTTAATGTTTTTATTTTATTATTTTTATAAAAGCGGGTCAGAAAACGAAACTAACCATCACCGTAATAATTGATGAATTTGTCGCACGCCTGTTTTTGTCCACAGAGCTCGAGAGGCCCCTGACGGAGCCCCAGATCCGCGTGGTGTGCCGGCAGACTTTGGAGGCCTTGTCTTACCTCCACGAGAACAAAGTCATCCACAGAGACTTGAAAGCCGGGAACATTCTCCTCTCTCTGAATGGAGAAGTGAAACTGGGTAAAAACCAATCGGTCATCCTCTGCCGCTGCGATGGTTTTAATGTTAAATCTGAGGGGATTACTCGCTCGTAGTCCAGCGACGCACACATTAAGGTACTCGCTTGAGAAGAGGAGCTGACTCATCGTTGATTTCGGTCTCCGACGTCCTCTGAAGCTTCCTGCAGGACCGACGCTAATGGGCTTAAAAGGCTGATTAGTAAAGTCAGTTGTGGTTCCATGTAGCAGCAGCAGTGCTGTGGCAGCCAGCCGAGCTATTTGGCTTTTGGGATAACAAGCGTTTTTACCAGCGATGAAGCTGGAACGAGTCATCCATGCAGCGCCAAGCTAGAAAGGGTGACGTCCGCTGTTTTCCGTCGCCCCAAAGGAGAGCGCTGTACTTTGTATATGTGCCACTTATTGGAGTTGGTGATACAGTGAACCTGTTACATAATATAATCCACAATCCAAGTACAATTATTCATATTGCTTCTCGTGCCCGTAGCTGCCTGATGATTCACGTTGTGTAGGCAGAGGGTCGCGGCCGAGCCCGGCAAACAATAATTATCAGGCAGTCGCCAGGGACTTGATGGTATATTTCTCTTTCCCTGCGATGTGTGCATACTGTAAAGGATTGCTAGGGGCGGGGGGGGGCGGGGGGGGCAGACAGTGTTTCACAGGTAACACAACTGCTGAAAGAGATGCTGAGAAAGGAGAGATTGAGACTTTTCTTCCTGCTTACGTACCTTTTTATATTTGAAAAGATTGAAGCAGGTTAATAAAGCAGGTGACTCTAGAATACATGACTGTCAATGGATTCACTGTTTAACTGTTTTATACTTTCATACAGTTTGAAATTAATCATAATTCATTTCTACTTTCAGCTGACTTTGGGGTGTCCGCTAAAAATACCAAGACTTTTCAGAGGAGAGATTCTTTCATCGGCACTCCGTATTGGTGAGTCACTGAGGCTGCGTACAGCATTTCCCTCGCTTCCATCCACGCGTGTCTTACGGCGGTGATTTTGCTCTGCTGTGGCACGAAAGCTGTCATAGAATGTGGAGACAGAAAAAGGCCTTATTCGGCGATTTAGAGACAGTGTTGGACGACCTAAGCACTGAATATCAAATGGACTTCCTCCCTGACCGCAACGTACGTACAGGCTATTTCGTTGAAGAGGGATCAGAAAGCTTCACTTGCAAATGACCTCCACGCACTGGCGTGTCGTTTTTTGCAGGATGGCCCCAGAGGTGGTGATGTGCGAAACTTCCAAGGACCGTCCGTACGACTTCAAGGCCGACATCTGGTCCCTCGGCGTAACCCTGATCGAGCTGGCGCAGATCGAGCCGCCCAACCACGAGATGAACCCCATGAGAGTGCTGCTGAAAATAGCCAAGTCGGAGCCACCCACACTCATGCATCCCTCTCGCTGGTGAGACGCGCCGCTGGGGCCGACTAGAGAGGTGGCGCCGGAATGTTTCCCGGACTGGAGATAAGGACGTGCTCGATGTGTAAAAGCTTAGTGGATTGTTAATGCTTAACTGAGTGGCCACAGGGGGGAAAGAGGGGTTATTAATTGTGTTTCGCTTAGCGGGACGCAGGGAGGCTTACTTTGTTTATTTATCCTTTTAAAGGTCACCGGAATTTAACGACTTTCTGCGAAGGGCGCTTGATAAGAATGTGGACAATAGGTGGGGCACGCAACAGCTTCTACAGGTGAGCTGACTGACGCTGCCCCCCCCACCCCCCCTCCCCCCTACTGTTACCTCGCGCTGCGCAAACACCGACTCAGCCTACGATACAGCCCAAAGAACGCACACACACACTCACTCAATGAGTCATTTTCCTCATTGTTCTGACACTTGATTCAGCCTGACAGTTTGTGAAGGAGGTCAAATGTATTTTTTACCGTGTCCCCGTCCGTCTGCGTAGCATCCTTTCGTCACCAGTGTGACGGACAGCAAACCGCTCAGAGAGCTCATAGCTGAAGCCAAAGCTGAAGTCACAGAGGAGATCGAGGACAGCAAGGAGGAGGAGGAGGAGGAAGAGCCTGATACGCCTTTGGTTTGTAGCCTTTGTAGCCAACACAATAAATCTTGCATGATGTAAGAGTTGTTGGTGTCTTTACGAAAGACGTATTGCTATTTCTCTTTCCACGCAGGCGGCTCCCGGGCACAAGCGAGTGCCATCAGATGCCAGCGCGGCCAGCTCAGAGGATGACAAAGTCCCGCCGACTTCCTCCGCCCTGGAATCCGTTACAGAGAAGACGGAGGCCGAGCCGGCCGAGGACCGGATCAGCGACAAGCTGTCCGATGAGGGTCTTGGAACGAGCGAGGTAGACAAGACGGAGGAGGAGAAACTCAACGAGGTGTCGGATGCTAGCAATGAAGACCTAGCCTCTGGGCTAACAGAACCCGCCAAGGACTTTATATCGCAAGGTCCTACAGAGCCGCCTGGACCAGGAGATAGTCGAGCTGAGGAGATTCCCGCTGAGCCTGTGGTTGCACAGCCAGATGAAGCTGGAGATGCAGTGGACACCCAAGAACTTTTACCAGGTGGTCAAACAACAGTGGAGGAACGGAAGGAGATGCAAGGAGAGAAAACGGTCAAAGAAGAAGAAGAAGAAGAAAAAGCTGCTGGTACAGGAGAATCCATTGAATCCCATGGCCGACCCGAAGACAAACTAGAAGAACCAGAATTCGTATCAGGGGAGGTGGCTCTGGCAGAAGAAGAAAGCAAAGAGCCAGATGAGACCCCTCGGCATGAATTGACAGACGACAGAATAGAAAACACTGCTAATGTCACCGTTGTAAACATACACCCCCAGAGTACAGCGTCGAAGGTAGTGGACACGAACATAAATGTCGCCACGGACACAAAGTTGAGCGAGGACGAGTCCCCTGCTGCGGTGCTGCCGGACAAAGAGGCCACAGAGGAAAAGCCCGCGGACGGGGCAGAGCAGCTTCAACCAGACGATCCGAATAAGGGGGAGGACGATCGGGGGGAACAGGCCCCAAACACACCCACAAATGCAGTCAGCGACGAAGCCAAAGTCCCCTCGGAGGAGTCTCACCCGGCGGTCCCAAGTAGAGACGAGGAGGAAGCTCCTGGCGTAGACGAGAGCACCTCCCAAGATGCCACCCGCGTGCCGGAGGAGAGCGAAACGGGTCCAGAGAGCAAGACGGAGGGCGGGAGCCCCGCCGCGGCTCAGCCGGATTTAGAGAAGGACTCCGACTCCGGAAGCAGCTCTGCCGCCGATAGCAACAGCCTTGACCTCAACCTGTCCATCTCCAGCTTCCTGTCGAAGACCAAGGAAGGGGGCTCCGTGTCCATGCAGGTAATGCGTCGGGGACGCGTCAATCACAGCCTCGGCGGTTCAACCATCAACATTTTGATTTTATTCGTAGGAGTCCAGACGTCAGAAGAAGACCCTGAAGAAGACGCGCAAGTTCATGGTGGACGGCGTGGAGGTCAGCGTGACGACGTCGAAGATAGTGACGGACAGCGACACCAAGAGCGAGGAGCTGAGGTTCCTGAGGTACGTCGGAATCCAACCCGCTTTAAGTTACTGCAGCTCGTAAAGTATGTGGCACGGTCCGGTTAACGTGCCGGCCTTAAATCGTTCTTGTTCAGTTCACAACTCGCACAAGAGTTTTACAAATGCCAGATGCTTATCTCCTGTGATGAATGCTGCAGCGTGCTGCTGTCATCTCCCGTGTTCGCCTTTTAAAGACATGTGGCGTGCTGCTCCCAGTGTTTACACAACGGATGTCTGACTATTTGGTGTTGGGTTCAATCAAAGAATTGGCATGTGTTTCAATTGATCAACTACTCGTTCAAAGATGAGGCAACTAAATATAATGATGACAATGGGGAAAAAAACAACAACAACATAGAATCGCATCTAAGAAAAGAAGGATGTTTTTTTTTTTTGTGACATGTCCTCATTTGCGATGAGCCGGTACGGTGGCCCCCTGACCACAACGTCGCTGCTGTTTCCTCAGGCGGCAGGAGCTGAGAGAGCTGCGCCTCCTGCAGAAAGAGGAGCAGAGGGCCCAGCAGCAGCTGAGCAACAAGCTGCAGCAGCAGAGAGAGCAGATCTTCCGACGCTTTGAACAGGAAACCGTGGTGAGTCACGTTGTTCGTTCCGCGGTGGTGTGATGTGTTGTTTTGTTATCTGGGCAACGAGCTGCTTCATCTCAGCAGCTCACCAAAGGGCCTCGTACCTACTAACATGGAGGATGCAGCTAGACACCAGTCCCTTTCCAACAGTGTCCATTTTCCTTTAATCCCTGGTGATCACGATATCAAGAACTTCAATCCAAGTTGAAACCACACCAATGTCTTCCACCATTAATTCCCCCCTCTTTAAAAGGCCGGGTTACGTATTAAACTTACAGTATAAACACGTCTTGTCGGGCTGACGCCAGTTTCCGCTGGTTCCGCACCGCGCAGGCCAAGAAGCGTCAGTATGACCAAGAAGTGGAGAACCTTGAGAAGAAGCAGAAGCAGACCATCGAGCGGCTGGAGCAGGACCACACCAGCCGGCTCCGAGACGAAGCCAAACGCATCAAGGCGGATCAGGACAAGGAGCTGTCCAAGTTCCAAAACATGCTGAAGAACCGGAAGAAAGAGGTACCGTGGCGCATGGCCGCTTTCTGCATGCAAGTGTCTCCGGCGGGGGGCGGGGAGTGGGGGGGGGGTCCGAGCTGTTTAATGGTGTATGTGTTTAAGCGGTAAGCCGGCGGCAAACTGGGCTGCGGGGCATTAAACCCCGAGGGAGCGGTGTGCCTTGCTGTCCTTGTTCTGCACGTGTGCCAATGACAGCGGCGGCCCTACGTGCTGCTATAGCTCCATGTTGTCGTTTGCATTATTAATCTGCCCCCCCGAGGCTTCCGGTTGCCTTCCAAAGCAGCACTGTGCTTCTTCAGAGAACTATTTAGTGAACGGTTGAATACAAATTCAGTCCCAAGTTTAACAAACACCTTTTTTATTGTGCTTCCTTAAACGCTTCTTTGGCTGTTCGGGGTGCGCGTGCAGTTTCAGTGTTTAGTGGCTTTTTGCAGCTTTCTTTTGATGGCGTCAGTGCAGATTGGCAGCCTTTGTGTATTCATGAGGCCTGGTGGGGGTTCGTGCTGCTCGCCATTTGCTTTCCGGGCCACTTGGAGTATATTTATTGTACTTAAAGATGTAATTGCTGCTTGGCTTAAAGGTGTTGCTTCTCAGCTATGTACTGTAATATTTATCTACTTTTCTTTTTTGTAAGTATTTATTGTTTTGCTCTGTATTCCAGATGTACTATTATTGTGTGTTTAACTAACCATGTCTCTTGTATGAGTGTGTGGAGGTGGCTTTGGTTCGTGGGATGGCCGACATTTGAAGATTTCTCAAAGTGGCGTTGGGCTCATTTTGGGGAAATGATAACAGCCTCGCATCAGAGTAACTTATATGGAATCATCCTCAACTTGTATGTCGAGGAAGTAGCGTCACAGCAACGCAGATTCTACAGTATAAACAAAAACATAAAGAGAGAAGTAGACTTGAATAAATAAAAACAGAAAACACTTAATGGCTAAGAAGAAAAATAAACAAAAGAATCATTTCGCACTTCACAGGAAAGTGAAGTGGGTCAAAGGTTGCCGGTCTGTAAAACATGCAGAGGAAGTAGTCAGCGATGATTCCAAATCTGTTACTCTTAATTCATCTCCAGAGGCAAAACAATCATCTCGGTGACGGACGGATTTGAATGCAGAGTCATACAGGACCAGCTGTTTGACACTAACGTCTGCCGGAGACCAGTTTGATTTCTCCTTTATCTTTTTTTATTTATTTTTTTACAACCCCCATCTCTTGACTCCTGACTCATGCAGTCGACACTTCCGACGTGCTACTAATCCAAAACGGACTTGACTGATCGTTCAAGGGAACATAATTGAGCATGCTGACTCTGATTCGGTTGGTGGCTGGCTTCGGTGTCTCTCCCTGGCAAAGTGGGCCGTGCATGTCGTCCGCTCGTTGTCGACCAGCTTGGTTTAGGTTTTCAGAATGCACAGCGCCAACCACGTTTTTCTGCACGTACGCCGTAGGCCAAACAGGAAGTTGGACAGTCCCCCAAACACATGAGAAAAGACCTCATGAAACGCGTAAGGGAGGATCTGTTGCTCCTTAAGAACTCCGAGGTAAACAGTCACCCGCTGTCTCTCAACTCTGTACAAGATTCTCTCTGTGTCTCTCTCTCTTCTCAACCTTTCTATAAACTCAATCGTGTAAAGTGTTTTCATGAACACAAACAGGAGACTTTTGTCTGTTATTTCTCCAAATCCGTCAACGGATTTCACCATCGGATGAGTGGGTTTATTGAGCTATTATGGGGAGGGAGTGCCATTAATGGGCAGCGCCGCGTTGTGCCCACTTTAGATTCACAAACTGACCGTTGACATGTTTTTCTTGGTGCACATTTTTCTTGGTGCACATTAATAGTCGCATGAATATCTTGGGGTATGAACTGTTGGTCACAAGTGCTACTTTGTGTCCACTCTCAAATGACTATTTACCGCAGGGTACCGTCGAGCGCTCATCGCGTAGCGAATCCATCTAAAGAAGCGAGCGTTGGCAGACCCGACTCTTGAGGGGTGACACACGGACTGGAGACAGAAGCACGGGCCGAAATAAAACCGCTATTTTTTTCTTTTTTTGTTTTGTGTGAAGCTCAAGTGCCGCTTTTCACGCATGAGAAGACCCAAAGAGTATTAACAACTAATTCATTGACTTGCCGGGAGCCGTGCGCCAAAAACTATTGAATATAGTTCAGAATGTGCGTGTGTGTGTGCGTGCGTGTGTGTGTGAGACATCCTCTCCCTGCTGTGTGCTGTTTGTCCCTGATCAGGATGAGTGCGCCGTGTGCTCTCCTCCGCAGGCAGTGGCCCAGGTTATGATACAGTCTTTTCAGTTGTCGTCATGCGCACTGTTCAACGCTCAGATGCAGGATGTAAGTCCCCCCCCCCCCCCCCCCTCCTCCACGCCCTGTTTTTCTATCCGTCTCTGGCCCGTACTGACAGGATAGTCTGTGATGGCTCAGTTTTAAGAACGACGCCGTGTCCGCATGGCCGTCGCTTTTGTTCTTAGTGTCGTCATCACTGTGTTTTGTGTAGTTGTTCTCCTTTTTCTCTCCCGCTCGGGACTTTTTCCTCCACCAAATTCACAAGTGTTCAACGTCTAGTCTGTGTTATTTTTAAATGGCGTTTGTATTGTATCGCACCGTCGCGGTGGAGCCTGGAAGCAAAGGGCTTGTTCTCTGTTAGTCGTCTCTATTAGTCCATGTTTGTCTCTGTCAGACAAGGATGAATTCTATCAATTCTATGAATTGTGTTTAATAGTGTATCTAATAAATACAACAGTATGTAAAAGACTATTCACCACCAGCCAAATAGACAAAACCTATTTTGTGTATTATTATATAATTCTGGCTGCCTATGAATCGTGCATAATGTAGGCTGAGCTCTGAACGGTGTGTGAACGTCAATGTTGATGTTGTCCAACATAAAACAGTGAATCTGAATCCACACTCCGCTGTTAACTTTCCTTACTCGCTCTCTCTCTCTTCACTTCCACTGTGGATCGTCGCCATCCATGATCTTTTGAGTGTCTCCCTCTTCTGCTCCAGTTGATGATGTGACATCTTGGTGCTCTGTGTTGTTCTGAAGTTGAAGTTGGATGGCTTGCGCCCTGTCTTTCTTGCTCTTTGCTGTCCCTCTGCACGATCATCCCGGCATCCGCTCACGGCTTCTCCTCTCTCTGGCTCCTCAGGAGCAAGAGTTCCTACAGAAGCAGCAGCAAGAGCTGGACGGAGCTCTGAAGAAAATCATCCAGCAGCACAAACTGGAGATCACCACCATTGAGAGAGACTGCTTGAATCACAAGCAGCAGCTGATGAGAGGTACGAGATGGAGGAAGTGCCACTTAGCCGGTTAAATCAGCCTTTCTACAGCCACGGAAACTTGCCCGAGTCACATCTAATTTTTTTTATTTTTGTCGTTGCCGTAACCAAAGCATCGGTTAATTTGACGCATGCCGTTCGTGCGCATCTTGCACATAAGTGGCCTCATGGGATGTTCTTTGTGTTGTTGCATGCGTACGTGTGTGTGTGTGTTTTGCAGCTCGAGAGGCGGCCATGTGGGAGTTAGAGGAGCGCCATCTGCAGGAGAAGCACCAGCAGCTGAAGCAGCAGCTGAAAGACCAGTACTTCCTGCAGAGACACCAGCTGCTGAAGAGGCATGAGAAAGTGAGAGCCGGGAGGGACGAGTGATTACATCTTACGTAATGCTTCTAAACTCAAAAACGGCGTGTGTGTGTTTTACAGGAGATGGAGCAGATGCATCGCTACAACCAGCGAATGTTCGAGGAGATGAAGAACAAACAGAACCAAGAGAGGGTTCGTCTGCCCAAGATTCAGCGGAGCGAGGCCAAAACCCGCATGGCCATGTTCAAGAAGAGCATCCGCATCACCGCCACGGCGGCGGTCACGCCCGAGCAGGAGAGGGAACGGATAAAACAGGTGACAGAAATGGTTGAAATGGGTCTGCTCTGCGGGCCGAGTCGCTCACTTGAGCTTCTGCATAATCAGCACTCAACGGCTCCATCGGTGCCGACCGCGTGTCGCACGAGCAGACGAGCTTTAAAAACACCCCTGTTCTGCAAACAGGACAAATCAACAAATAACTCTTAACTGTTTCGGTGTCCAGTTTGCTTCTCAGGAAGACAAGAGGCAGAAGAACGAGAGGCTCCATCAACACCAGAAACACGAGAACCAGATGAGAGATCTGCAGCTGCAGTGTGACTCGAACATCCGGGAGCTGCAGCAGCTGCAGGTTGGCAAACAACACACACACCTCATTTTAAGCATGGACTTTGCATTCTCTTTTAAATATTGGCATGCACACACATTAACTTAACCCACATCTTCTTCAGAATGAGAAATGCCACCTTCTGATTGAACATGAGACTCAGAAGCTGAAGGAGCTGGATGAGGAGCACAGCCAAGAGATAAAGGAGTGGAGAGAGAAGCTGAGACCAAGGAAGAAGGTATACTCCGTCATCCATCTACACTTTGACTTGAGACCGCCCGTCTCTCACAGCCTCCATCTGCAGGTTAAGTTTTGTAACTGGAGCCTCTCGGATGTTTGTCTCTGCTGCCCCCCGCAGGCGCTCGAGGACGAGTTCACACGGAAGCTCCAGGAGCAGGAGGTCTTCTTCAAGATGAGCGGCGAATCCGAATGCCTTAACCCCAGCACCCAGAGTCGAGTATCCAAATTCTACCCCATCCCGAACCTGCACAACTCTGGTTTATAGCCTCCGTCCGTTTCGTCTGCGCCACGGAACGGACTCCCGCGGAACCCCCGGCCGCGCTCACGGACTCTTCCAGATGGAGCGGCGTGATTTCTCCCACCGTTACTGGGCTTTGATTCCACCGTTTAGTGAGCATGACGTGCTTACACACAGGTCCCCTCACTTAAATCTTTTTTTTTTCTCAGCTATTTGAGAAATGTCCAATGATAGTGAAATGCACTTTTTGGAGCATGTTCAAAAATTCAAAAGCCTGCAATAGGTAGCGTATTTTAAGCACAGCCTGCTTCAGTATGAATGATCTCCAGTGCCTCATTTGTTCTTTTTTTTGTTCTGTGTCTGCAGCCCTCAGTGTTTTACAGTAAATACACAAGTTCCCCCTGAATGTCTTGCACTTAAATAACTGGTTATCGTTTCCACCCACAAGATGTTGGGAGATTAAACGGACAGAGATCTTGTGTCACTGCATGCAAGGGAGATTTGTTATGCTGTGGTCTGAAGATGGAGTCTAAAACAGCAATGCGTTGGGATCCAAAGTGCTGTGAGTTCAAATTAAAAGGAATGTACTGTGTTGTAAATGATGCGCTGAGTGAAACGTTACTTGTGTACCGACATGTGGGGTTTAATCGGATATGAAGGTCCTAAGAATTTGTGCTAATGTCCACATAGTAAAGCGCAGGGGTGACCTGCTTCTTCAAGGAGAATGATGGAATACGTAATATATGAAAGCTGAAGGAATGTAAAGCGGTTTCTTTGCACTGTTTTTGCCTCATGAGCTAAAGAATAAATATGCAGTAATAAAACTGTCACCGTATTTTGACAGTGAGTCACCTTTGTCTCACCCAAGCCTATTCAAACTGACATAATTGTCTCTTTTTCTTTTTACATATCATTTTACTTTAGTATTTTATGATCATATCTTGTTTTCTAAATATGTATTCTGGAAATATTGATGCTGTACTTGCTCTTCTGCTCAGGAGACTAGTGTTGTGTGAAAGGAATAAAGCTGTTAATGTTTTGGGTTTTCAACGTGTGAGATGATGTTCTTTGCTGTATTTTGGGATCAAAAGTGTTACAAAAAGAGATTTCAAGACACCTGATTAGTTTATTTTGTCACTGCATATCCTGCATGTTATCATTTCTGTATGCTGACATCATTGGCTATTGCTTTGTCATGAATGCTGGGCTTTAATTGGAGTTATTTGGAGATTACACCAAATGCCCCATAGTTTTCACATATATTTTTTATTTGCTTAAGTTAACAATATTTGGATAAGTTTTCATTCTACCACATTTAACATTCTTTTGACGTCAGATCAAATGTATTTAAAGTGACTTTTCTTTAGTTGTAAATAAAATATTGACTGTTTGGCCGTTTAAATGTCTGGAAACACCTCAAGTGAACATCAAGACTCCCAAGTCCAAAAATAGATTTATTTTTCTTCAAATATATTGATCAGATGAATTAATTAGTGAATTACGATAAACATGATATGGGAACATTTTATGATTGAATCTTTTCAACACTTACTGGTTTAAAGAAAATATATCAATTTCAGTGCGTTCTCATACAAAAATATACAGTCCGATCTTTTTCAACGATGCAAACAATTGTGTTTATTTTACCAACAAACTAAAGTAAATCATTAGTCTTCACTACAGCAATATTTACTGTAGCAAAGTCCGCTTGCTGCACAAATGATTATGGTAATGATGCATTCCTTTATGTATTTACTAATGTAAATTGTTTTATAATTTATTCAGGGTGAATAGATAAAAAATGGCTAGATTTATATGGATAATCTGCCAATATTTAAGTATTTCATGAAATGTTGGAGGGTTTCCTTGATTTACCATTTAACACACATAAAAAAACAAACGTACACCAGTAACTCAATTTACATGAGTGTTGCGAAAAGAGGCAAAGTGCAATTAAAATACTTAAACTACCACTACTATGTATTGCTTAATGATAGATACCCTCTTAAACAAAGGTGCACTTGCAAAGGAAGTTGGATTGCAAGCTTGATTAGAAAAGTAAACATTATACACCCGTCTAAAATAATCAAGTCTGTGTGACGACACCGGCCAGCAGCTTAATCCATGCCTCTAGTCTAGCCCTTTAAACAAATTACATTTTAACCCCCTTTATTTTATTAAATTATCAGGTGATTTTTCTACAGCTGGCAACAATTAGAAGCTATTCAACTACTTGCGTTGCTACAGTTAAACACGTTAAAAAAAGTTGACTAAAAATGAATCTGACTTGATCCAGCAGTATGCTTAGCCACCGTTGGCGTGACGACGGTGGCGACGACCAACGACTTTACCACCTATGGATGGATGAAAAAAAAAAAATCCCATTTAGACGTCTTTTATTTTGTTTTCATGTGATTTTACCGCGTCAGCCTTCAGTTACCTGCATCCCTTTTCTGCACCCGGTGTGGAATTTGGACAGTGTAGGCCCCCGGTAGTCCCGCCAAACCTGGGTGCCCGGGGTCACCTGCAAGCACGAGCACAAGAAAATTTCAGTCTTGATATTCTTAATCACGTCAAAAAAAATACGCTGTGTCTCATCTGCTCTGTGTACGTGTACCCTTTTCTCCTCTGGGTCCCGGGTACCCTCTGTCACCCTTTGGTCCAGGGCCCCCTGGAGGTCCGGAGATGGTGCCGTACGCTGCAAAAGCACATCATTCTGTTGTGACGAACATTTATCAACTACCCTTACATGAGTCGCATTTTTTATTGCTGCTAAGTTGTAACGCAAGTCTCCGTATCCTCACTTCTGAAGAACGCCATGAGGTCAGCCGTGACGTTGCCATAGGAACCGATGACGCGGCTCTGACCGGGAGGTCCGGCGGGGCCAGGTGGACCGGGAGGGCCTTGGATTGCTCTCACATTCGCCCTCAAAGGGCCCTCAACCAGATACTCCTGCAGCAGGCCTTGATCTAGACAAGGGAACATATATCAAAGTGCTGAAGAGACAGCATCAGTCATCATCAGAGGAGCTCTGCTCTTCAAAGCTCAGGAGACGGCAACAAGGCTCCTCTCATTTGATTCCTAAACAAATTTATGGTTGTTTTTTGGCAACGTCTGAGATCTGAGCGGGTGCCGACTCACTCTTGATGTAGTCTGTGACTTTTATGGCGACGCTGGAGTAATCCAGGTTCTCAGCGAGCCTGCTGATGTCGGCACTGCGGCGCTCAGAGCCGTATCTAGGGTCACTCGCGGCGTAGCTCTGGCTCTGGGCGTAGCCCTGGGTGTAGCCCGGCTCTCCTTGTTCTCCCTTCTGACCCCTCGGCCCTGGAGAACCCGGGGGTCCAATGATGGAACGACGGACAACGTCACCTGAAAGATAAAAGTTTATCGGTGATTTCTGCACTTGTCCACGCTCGCGCGTCTTCAATCTGTCTGCGTGGGACGTTTGGAGCTCACTGGTCAGGTACTCTTGAACTTCGGCGCGAAGACGCTCCCGATTTCCATCATAGGAAATCAGTCCACTGTAACTGCCTGGTGGACCCTGAGGTCCCTGTGGACCCTGAGGACCAGGAGGGCCGGCAATACCTCGGAAACCAGAACCTGAGAAACATTCAACTCAGTGTTATTGTCATGCTAATGTCGTTGTAAACAAGATCAGGAATGGACAATAAAAAAAAGAGTTGATTGAACACGTCTGTAACTCAATCTTACCCTGCATAAAATGATGCTTACATGCACGGCTGTCTTGGTGTATTACATTAAAGAAGAACTTAACATCCTGGCTGCAGTGATGTAGAGAGGAACTCAAGTCTCTTTTGATTCTGTATACATTTTTTATCCTGTTTTCAATGAATATCATCTCAGGGAGGCAATCTATGATACAGTTTATGTTTCAACTAGATTAGTATTTTCTTCCTCTGCTCAGTGTAATCAATGCTATAATTTAAATTGAGGGTACTATGAATTTATGTTAATTGATATATTTATACATATAATGTAATCAGTGTTACCATTTAAACTGTACTGTATACAGTGTAATAAAGATTATTTGATGGATTAAATAAATCAGTTAATTCAATCGGACTCACTCTGCAGGTAACGCTGAATTTCCTCCAAACTGTAGCCACGACCTCCCGACCCAACCACAGTGGAAGTGGAGACTCCTGCTGGCCCCTGAGGACCAGGGGGGCCAGGTTGCCCCGGGACACCAGGCGAACCAGGAGGGCCGTGTTGTACCGCCGAATTAATCCAAGAGCGGAAGTCTGAATCTAAGAAATACGAAGACGCAACAAGCTTAAACGTTTACACTTTTTTGTTTTCAGATGATGAGCGAGTGACTAACTGTTCAACAACAATACGCTATTTGTAAATGTAAAACACTGTGACTCACTTCTCATCAGTGCGGTATAGTCAATCGTAGCGGTAGTGAAGCCAGAGCCCCCGGCACCAGCAGGCCCAGCAGGACCGGGCGGTCCGGGCGGACCTCTTGCAATCCCTCTTTCTAAAAAAAATGACAATAAAAGCAGGTTGATTGATTGCATGATTGACTAATAGATGAAGTACAAGTATCACTGGCAGGTTTATTGCTTTTCTGTTACCTACCTCTCATCGTATTAAAGACGTATGTGGCTATCTCCTCGATATTGTAACTGCTTGAAATGCCACCTGATTGGCCGGGTGGTCCCGGTGGTCCTTGTGGCCCTGGTGGTCCGGATAGATATCTCCTCACATCGTCTCCTAGACATACCAAGGCAAAGAGATATAGTTGTGGGGAGATCCCGCTTCTCGGTCTTCACGGTCAAATGAGGTAATGTTGAAGGGTTTACAGAAACAGTAGAGTGCTCTGGGGATCACATAACACCTGACTCGTACTTACTCTGAAGCATCATAATGAGACCGCTGACCGTCAGGGACCCAGAGCCGGGTCCAGGTGGACCAGGTGGTCCTGGAAGACCCTGACGACCAATGCTGGAGCCTGAGCCAGAACCTAAAAAAGGAGAACTCAGTTATTGGTGGCAACCGATCTGCTACGATTCCGCGCCATCCGTAAACATGCCTCCAACTGTCATTTATTAGTGTCATTTCTGGGGAGAAGCACAGGCTTACGTTGTAGATATGCAATGACACGAGTGGCGATGTCATCGATAGAGCCTGAGAAGGTTCCTGGGGTTCCTGGGGTTCCTGGAAGTCCAGGTGGACCTGGAGGTCCGGGGATACTAGACTGTCTGCTTCTACCTGCAAAGAACATATAAAACTGGTTCAGTCTCTGTTCTGCACCTCTGACAGCCTGTGAGCATTTGTTTCAGAAAAACTCTTACTTAGATAGTCACTGATGTACAGACGCATCTCACTAGAAGTTGAAAAGGAGCCCGTGGGGCCAGGAGGACCCGGAGGACCTGCCGGGCCGGGAGGCCCTGAGGTGACTGAGATGGAGCCTGGGAAAAAAAATAAGATAGTAAACCTCCAGAAAGAAATATAACCATGTAAAGCTACCGGAAACTATTCATGCTTCATTCAAGATTTTAAAAAAACTTGACGTTAGACTTGATCATTTCCTGTACCTCTTGAAGAGCCAGAAAAGCCAGGAGCTCCTGTGTCCCCTTAGAAATAGAAAGAACATAAGCTCCCCTGTCATGTGACGCACACAGAATTTACTCTGAACTACAGACAATGAAACATTGACAGCATTCTGAAGTTTTCATGCACTGGTACCTTTAATTCCTTGTGGCCCAGGAAGTCCAGGACGTCCCGGTGGACCCGGTGGTCCAGGGATCCCGTTTCCTGCGCTGTAAGTCGACACTGTAAGTCATAAAATGAAGAAACACAGAGTCACCGTGTATCACACCTGCACGACGGCTTTTAAGTGTGGCTCTCTAATACAATTCTAATGGGATCTTGTGTAACATGTGTTTGGATGCTGACCTCTCTCAGAGCTTCCAGGGGTACCGGGCACACCTGGTTGGCCTGGTTCACCTGATACGCACATGATGCAACTGTTATTTTTGTGTATATACTGTTTTTGTTGAAGCAAATTATTTAATGGGAATAATTTGATCACTTGGTGAAAGAGTGAGTGATTCATATATGAGATACACTTACCTTGGTAACCTCTTGGTCCAGGACTTCCTAAAATAACGGTCGGGATGTTATTATTGAGTATTACAAAGATTACACACGAGTATGTTTCTTTGAATGAAGCTGACAATATGAGTACATCACAAAAGTTGATTGATCACCTGTTGATCCTTTGGGCCCATAAGGTCCAGGGGGTCCGGGTGGTCCCGGTTGTCCAGTATATAGATTTCCTGTAGTAGGCACAGTGTTTCTGTTACTGCTAACAACGAATAAAACCCACAATCATCTCAAGTTTGAATTCAGCAACCAGCACATCATACCACTGGATGCAAAGCCTGCATCTCCTTTGTCTCCTTTAGGTCCAGGTCTTCCATATCCTAAAACATATGAAGTTATAAACAATGGATGAAATTTACATAGTACCAAAAACACCATGTGATCCAACATCCGTATTTGAAACAGTGGATTTAGGAGCTTGAATACTTGCCTGTAGGACCTGGAGGCCCAGGTGGTCCTGGGGGTCCTTGTCTCGAATCCCCTAATATAAACATATTTAAAACAGTCAGGAACATAATTTGAAGAACGCTGTGGTAATTCGTCCACCATTAAATATGTTGTCTTTGATAATGCTGCAACAAAGCATGCTGGGTTTTATTTACCTGGACGTCCAGGTTGACCCGGTGGGCCGGGTGGGCCGGGTTGTCCTGAACCTCCACTGGCACTGAACTGCCCTACGGCGCAAACAGACACACATGTTTTTAAGTGAGGAACAGTTTTCTTGTCTGCAGAGACGGACAAACAAGGCTGAAAATGAAGTAAATCACCTTAAAGATTACTGCTATAGGATCATATTAAATGCTAGTAGTGAGTTAAAGCAGCACAAGTGGACATTTGCAATAAACTGTCAATAAACTGATTCACTTTGGGCTTCTCACTGTTTTCTACAAACCAAAGAATCAATGAATTATCTGAGAAAACAACCACCAATAATATAATCAATGTTTTTTTTAGTTAAAATTATTAAAGTACACTTTTATTTAAGATTATAAATTTGTGTTTTATTTGTACTTTTACTTAAGTAAGGCATCAGTATACATCAATGCTTAGCACATGACTTAAAGAAAACCATTAAAAACAAAGAGGGTACTTACTTGAGCTTTCACTTGTTCTCACACTTATTGCTTGTTCTCCCTGCTCTCCTCTGGATCCCCTGTCACCTTTAACCCCTGTGAAAACAAACAAAGCAGCATTGATGGGACGCTGATGTCAACAAATCTGATCTAACAATGTATCCTTTGGGTGACCTACCAGTTAGGCCGCGCGGACCAGCGGGGCCAACGGGACCTGAGGAGGTTAATCACAAAGTTTGTATCGCAGGGCTGAATTGCAAGACGTGCAGAATGCAGATGTCAAGGGTCAGACCTGATATTCCTTGAGGACCCGCGGGACCGGGAGGGCCAGCAGGCCCCGGTGGTCCCGGAATGCCGAAAGACGTGGAGCCAGCTGGAAAATAAATAAAAAGGATATTTAGATATTTTCAAAAATATAATCTAATCAGAAATAAGGTCAAATAAAACGTTTTTTATCCTGATCGGTTACCTGCATTGATGACCCTTCCTGGTTCACCTGTTTCCCCTAAAACACACAAGACGCACAGATTAATACTACTCTAGATATTGTAGGCAGCAATCGCTGTCCGCAGCAGACGGCCCTGAAGAAAGCTAAAGTTAAAAGCAGATGTACCTTTAGGGCCCGGTCTTCCTGGACTCCCCGGTATCCCTAAAAGCAGGACACATGTACGTTGTTGTGTTGACCGGATTCAAATGATTGTGTCCGATCATCAATAAGAAATCTAGAATTTGGGATGGATAGAAAAGTTGTACCTGGTGGTCCTTGGAACCCAGAGACTCCTGGTGGGGTGGGGGGGGGGGGGGGTATCATGGATATAGATTATCATAACATCCACTTATTATAACGCTGAAATAGCTGCAGAGCCAGTTTCACGAAGGTCATGTTCAGTTTACCTAGAAGTGATGCATCTCCAGGAGGCCCAGTAGGACCTCTGAGTCCGGGTGGCCCAGCAGGTCCAGTGTCCCCTGAGGGTCAAAAATGACGCCTTTGAGTGATATTTAAAATATAATGTCCTTGTGCATATCAAATTAATATTTATATACATGTATTTTTAAAGGTTGTATGATGACTCGTTTACCTCTTGATCCTTTATTTCAATCAACATCAACATTAACATTAAAGGGAAATGTTGTTTAAAAAGACAGCGGTTTGTTTTCCAGGCAACCAGTTCAAGGAAGTATCTGATTCCAGTCAAGAAGTTGTCAACCGCCCATAAATAAGTTAACTGTAACCATGTTTTTTGTTGTTGTTTGGATTAAACAAACCAGATATGATCTGTTAATTGGTGGGTGAAATGTGTTTGGACAGAGAGCGTCTAGCTGTTCTCTCCTGCTCGTTGTCTTTGTACTAAGCTGAGCACAATACTTGATAATTCTTACTCTTATTATTATTATTATCGTCAGAGGCTGGAGCCTCTGTGACTCACCGATGGACCCTTTGGGTCCTCTCTCTCCTGCCGCCCCGTGCTGCCCAGAATCACCTGAGAAGTAACGCAACTGTTTAATAAAACTGAATAAAGTTTATAACATGCTGATTGTGCAGCTTTACAAAGCTTTACCGACCTTTGACACCGCGGAGACCTGTGTCACCGGTTTCACCTGAGAAGAACGTGGATAAAATACAGTTAGGAACATTCACCGACCTCACAGGTGATGAGAAACAAGACGTAGTACAAACAGACGTAGTACAAACCTTTAAGTCCTTGAAGTCCGGCAGGGCCTCTGTCACCTGAGGGGCAAAGTTAGTGACATTATTGGATGTAACTGAATGAATTTCCATGTGTTTTTCCACTGAAGAAGGTCCACGTGACCAACCTTTAGGTCCAGGTTCCCCTGCCTCGCCACGGAAGCCCTGGATACCTAGTTGACGTTTGACAAAATGGCTCATTTAAAATACAAAGGCTTCAGTCAAACAGTAGTTTCAGTTGGTAAATTTAATTGAACTCAGATGCTGTTTCTATAGTCACTGTAATGCTCTAGATAAATCTTGGCTGGAAGAAACTGACCTGGAGCTCCAGAAAGACCATGAACTCCAGGAACACCTGGATCATAGAATAATAATCATTAGAAAGGAAAAACTATGTTGTATAAGAGCGTTTAATGATCTAATGTTGGACTATTAACTAGAAATAACATTCTACAAAGGCCTAATTATCCTGAAGAATTCAAAGAAATCACATTTGTTTGGTTTTTATACTCTATTGAATACTCTATCTATACATTAATTGATTATATATTTTAACTGTTAATGTAACTAATGTTATCAAAAATATGAGTAATTCCAATACAGTAAATGAAGATAAAAAACCTTCCTAACTACTGTGTCCACCTCGAGGTAGAGCTTGTTTTTGCTCTTCACAGAACAATATGGAGGCTTTGCCGCCACCTGCTGCCGCATGGTGTTCACACACAATGAGGTAATGAAATGTTCCAGTGCATCTTTTGTCAGCAAGTAAAATAAAAAATAAATGTATATGTGGTTGTACTTATTTTATTTACAATGACTCAATTTGCTTAGTTGTCTTTTTTTTCATTATTGTTTCTATTCATTTTATGTTAACATGTAGTTTAAATCTCTTTGACTTAATTTAGCGACTGTGATGGATCCTATGATTCCATTGAGGATGAAATTAAAGACTAAAATAAATGAAAAACGCAACAAACAACTAGATTTTTAAGTAACAATGAGAAATGTAAAAATGATCGCACCTTTTTGTCCAGTCGGGCCGACGGGCCCAGGATCCCCGGGGGCTCCTGCATGAAACAAACATGAGATACTGCAGTGACACACTTAAGAGGAACTGGGACCCATTAGTGTTTTCTGATACACACAATTACTGTGTTGATGCTGAGAGTCTGAGTCATACCTCTTTCACCTTTCGATCCAAAGCCTGAAGGTCCTGGTTCACCTCTGGAGCCAGCAGGACCCTCGCGACCCCTGACGCCCGGTGCGCCGTCCAGTCCGTGATCACCTGATCTCACACAAGATAAAATCATTCACTATTTGCACCTAAAACAGTGAACTTTCAGGATTTAGTTTCAACGCAAGCTCTCTCTGCACCTTGGCTTCCTTTCTGTCCTTTTGGACCTTCAGGGCCGGCACGTCCAGTTGCACCCGGAGCACCTGAGGTCAAAGGTCACAGGCAGTAAAATTACATTATGATGCAATGGCAAAAAAAAAAGCTATTGACTCAATGGACATGTCATCATTGCTCACCTGGAAGTCCAGGGAAACCAGAATCTCCTGTGAGAAGTAAAACATACATTTGATCATGAAGTCAGTCCACAGTAGATTGCAACAGTCCAACTAAATTTCAGGTACACCAGGTGATTTTTTTTCTGACCTTTAAATCCAGAGTCCCCTGAAAAGAAAAACAAAACATGTAAATTATTGTGGTTTTTTTTATGGTTTTAGGTTTAGATTTTATGAAATAGGTATTTTAATTTCACCTTTAGGTCCAGGCAGTCCTCGCTCTCCCTGCACCGATGACGTTATAAAAGCTGAGATAGAAAAATCCACTTTAATGAAATTCTGTGCGTGTGTGTGTTGCACATTCATAGAGTCAGCACACATGTGCAGTACCTCTGTATGACTGTGAATTCATTTCACTTCTCAACATCTGCTGGATTGTCATCTGAAGAGCGGCAGCGTCTATTTGTCCTCTGCTTACTCCCGTCCCCAGATCAGTGGCACTGAAGCTGGTGCCGCCAGCACTGGCAGCACCGCCAGCACCGCCAGAACTGCCAGAACTGCCAGAACTGCCAGAACTGGCAAAACTGCCAGAACTTCTGCTGGAACTGGTACCAGTACTGCCACTGCTGCCTGAACTGCCACTAAAGCTGGTACCGCCGCCTGCAGCACCGCCCCCGATGGACCCGCCGGCCCCACCGTTGCCAGCGGAACCGGCTCCGACGATGACGTCGACGCCGTTTCCGGCAGACGAGCCGGCAGCCCCGGCTGCAATGCCGATTCGAGTTTTGGAGGTTGAGCCTCCACCTCCAGCGTTGACGTGCAGCACGTTGTCAGAGTGCGCGGCACCTCCGGCTCCGGCTGCCCCGAAGGTGTTGATGTCATTGGAGGAAGCGGAGAACCGGCTTGTACGAGCGGCAGCCACCGAGGACTCGGCCTCCAGCGTAGACACTCGATTCTTCAGCGATCTCACGTCTTCAGCTGAGAAAGAGTGGTCAACATTTGGTGAGACAGACGTACAAGGACCACATCCACATGCCTAGGTGGTGAAAATAAAATATTGTCAATCTGTAATAAATTATATATATATATATATATATATATATTCCACAGGTTATGAATGTATTCGGGGGTGAAGCCTTCTCTCCCTTTGACTTCTGAAAATTAAAGTTTGCATGTGTCTTATTTCATGGTAAGAGGAATGATTATTCATTTAACTTTCACTTCCATGTAAAGCAGCGTGTTTTCAGTTTGTGAAGAAAAAAATAAAGGTTTTTATAGTATTGAACAGCATTGCATTAACAAACTAAATGTTCATCAGGGAAGAAACTTCTTTCCAATCGAAATAAGCGAACCCATCAACTAAATTTACAGGTAGCCTGTAGAAAGGACAGTCAACACAGAAATGAGATCTTTTGGAATTGGGTGGTGAACAACATAATATTAAAAATCATAACAATATAACTTAAGCATATAACAATTATATTAATAAAACGGTTTGTCTAAAAAAACAGAAATAATAAAGATAAAAGGCTAACATTTTCTGACTCCAAACATATACAGGTATATATAAATAGATAGTAAATGTTCCTCGTGACTTATAGTAGCTTAATGTTTACCTCACTGTGGTAATTAACGGACAGAAATGATCTTGTAGCTTACTACCAAATGTGTAAGCCGGTCTTTGAATGGTAGTCATCTACACTCATCTTTGAGTAACACTCAAATTTGACAACTGCCAACTAGAAAATACATCGCTATGGAGTCAGCAGCTAGTAGCAGCTAATACTTAAAAGTAAAAAAAGTAAAAGTACAAGAATACCTCAGATCAGAGGTAGCAAATGGTTCACTTTTTTAGGAAAAATTCACAACAACAAGTCTCCTGCTGCAGGAAAACAAACAGCCAGACTCTGATTTCATCCAGAAACCATTTCGGCAGCTGCTCTGCTGAGAATGCCAGATTGACTTTATGGCAGTGGGACAGTACCCACAGATCACATTTCCAGGCAGGGGAGTACATTTACTGTCCCACAGCTCTTAGCAGCACAGTGAAATATTGCTCACCAGCTTGTAAAAGCTGAAACACGCATTTTATTGTTTGGAAGCCGTCCCTCCCGGGAGCAGCTCCACAGAGTATCCCAGCGGCTCAGAAGGGCTTTTCTTCGGGGAGATTTTTTATTGTCCTCTATCAAATGTCGGAATGTCGTATAAGACAGACTCACCCAGTGCAATGAGCCCAAACAGGAGCCCCAGCAGGAGCAGGGAGAGGAGGAGGAGACCCAGCAGCCATTTCCACCAAGAGCAACAGGCGTCGGAGCAGCAGCACAGTCCTCCCCCTCCGAAGATGCCGTTCTCCTTGTGAATCTCTGAAGACGGAGATCAGAGTGTAAAATCCTGGCTTTCAAACACTAAAATATTCCTCATTAAAGTAAACATGCACATGTGATGTCAAAAATACCTGCATAGGTGGCTTTGTCTTTCATTACAACTCCAGATGAACCATCTGAGAAAGAATTAAAAAAAAAAACATGTATTATCTATTTCTGGAATTAAAGCACTTTTGGTTTTGGGATGTTTATAATAACTACTCACAGTAGGAGTTGCCTTTCTCTGTCTTCAGTGGCATTGTCTCACTGTAGCTTGAAATAAGCTTCTCTTTCATCATTGAATCTCCTGATATCGACCCTGTAAAATTAGAAGCATTTATTTAAAACAGTACGTTTATTGCACTGTTCATTGTGGTTTTTAACAAGGAGAACCTTGTTGCAAGTACGTAGCCATTTAAGAACAAGAGAATACACAATATTACTAAATATTTATTGTGATACGATACATGAATTCACAACGCAGAGAGGGTTTTATCAACAAAGACAAACAAGTAAATGGGAATAAAATGAAAATAAGTAATCAAGCAAATGTATTCAGCTTAAAAAGGAAGAGGAACGATGAAAGAGAATAAATATAACGTGTTTTTTGCTGCACAACAAATACATACAGGTAATAACGATAATATTTCAGTGTCTGTTCTAATTAAAATGATCTGTTACATTTAACCATTAGAACAACTCTAAAGGTTTATTTGAATTATGATCAGGTTGTCCATGCAAACAGAAATGTTGGATCAATGCTGAGACAGTTTAATAATGGGATCAGGACTGTCTACTAACTGCCTCCAAGCGACCAATATCAAGTCTTCATGGGATGCTATTATTTAAAACACAATGGTTGTTCAGTTAATATGATGCTAAATGCTTTACAACCTACAGAGGAAGTGGCAAAATTGTCTGCAAAAAAAAAAAACAGTTGAGGAACTCCATGTAATGTTTCTCCAGAGGCGGTGCAGGAAGGAGCTGACTCACCTCCTCCCATCTGAACGCTGCTGCTGGTGAAATGCTTCCCGCTGTCTTTAGCCAAAATGAGCATCTCTGCATCCCTCTTGACTGGAGCGTTCTCCTTGTCAGAGACCAGGAACTTGTAGTCTTTCTTATACGAATCATCAGCTTGGGATCTGGTGGCTAAAAACAAGAAAAAAAAGTAAGGAATAATTCAAGTTGGAGAATTGTTTTCGAATGTGATACAACTGTCAGATTATATTAAAACAGACTTACTTGTAGAGACGCCAGAGCTGACCACACCACCGCCGCCATTTGACAAGTTCTTCTGAACGCCATAACCTGTCAGTACAAACACAGTTAAACACTCACAAAGGAAAGTTAGCTATTTTGTATTGTATGTGAATGCAAGCATGTAGAATGTGAGGTACAGTCGATATTTTCAGAACTTGCTGCCGTACCTCCAACGGTGGCATGTACGTTGCCTCCACTAGTGGTGAGCACACTGGGAGAAGTGGAAGCCAGATTATTCTGGAAGCCGTAAACTGTAAACAAAAATGCGGGCTTTGATTTGATTCCGTTCTAAATAAGACACACAGGCTGCACGTGAAAAATATAAAAATGAATAAAAATAATAAAAGCCATAAGCACTATAGCACGAGTAGAGGTAAAAAATGTCATTACAACCTCCCTTTCATTACAGGTACGACGGCATTTCACCTGCAGGTAAGAAATGACTATTTAAGGAAGGTTTGGTCTCACCTGACAGGGACGATGGAGACGTGAGGCCGACCGGGGACGTCCCGCCGGCCATGTTGTTGGTGCCTCCTTGGTACGCGTAGCTGCTGCTGGTGTTGCCGGCAATCACTGTGGTGGAGGCGGATGGCAGAGTCGTGGTGGACCAAGAGAAAGTGGGAAGTGTAGCGTCCAGCGTGTCATACTGGCCTGATCTCACACTGGTGTCATACTGGACTGATCTCACACCAGTATCATACTGGGCTGATCTTACACCAGTATCATACTGGGCTGATCTTACACCAGTATCATACTGGGCTGATCTTACACCAGTATCATACTGGGCTGATCTTACACTTGTATCATACAGGGCTGATCTTACACCAGTATCATACTGGGCTGATCTTACACCAGTATCATACTGGGCTGATCTCACAGTGGTGTCATACTGCCCTGATTTTAAACTTGTGTCATATTGTCCTGACTTCACACCAGTGTCATACTGGCCTGATTTCAGACCAACACCATAGTGGCCCGATTTAACGCCAGTATCATGTTGCCCAGATTTCAGGGTGACATCATAGTGGCCTGGTTTTACACCAGAATCAAACTGCTCAGATGTCAGACCAGTATCAAAAAAGCCTGATGTATCGATGGTCTGGAACCCGGCTGATCTCACACCAGAGCCAAACGAGGTCAAACCTGCAGGGGTGAAAAGACACTAATCAACACAATGCAAAGTGTGTTTAACCTCTATTGATGGGAGAGGTGAGATATATATTGCACATAATTTGATCTGCGCCGCGGAAAACTATTTGAGGCTTCACTCAGATGTAATACTAACACATGAGAGGCCATTTAAAAACCACACATCTGTAGGAGGGAGACAAGGCATCTGTGCATGTAGAGCGTGTGAAAGTGGTAAAAACTCTGGTACGGTCAAATACCCGACTGAGAGGCCACAGAGATGGTCTTGGTTTCCACGCTGGCCTTTTTAGGGACAGGGAGGGTGACGGAGGCGCTGGAGGAGCGGGTGGGGCTGACGCTGCAGGAGCGTCCCTTCAGCAGCTTCTTCACGTCATCCAACTCAGTCCCTGCAAAACATCAGGCGCACGAACAACGCTTAATGCTACAACTCCTCCAATAAATGGTGTGAAATATTGTACTTTTTACTCAATTATATTCACTGAAGAGACAAACTACACCTTAGGCAGAGAGCCGTGACTACAGACGCAGTAAAACTTGTGTAACAAAGATCTTTCTGCTTTCATTTCAATAGGTCCTACCTAAATTTCTTCAGTCTACTAGTATTTTGAGTCTTTTAAGCCTGAGCACGACTGTATATGTATAATGTATATACATACATTATACTTAAACCATTGTAATACATTCATTTATTAGTGTGTGTGTGTGATCTGAAGGTAGCTTAAACCACACAAAATCACATCAAGCTCAACAGAGGTCGAATGGCAATAGCTAAAATGTGCTAAGCTAGTTAGCATAACTCAAGCTACGTTTATTTTCCTCCATCATCATTGGATTTCAATACAACATTTCGCCGGCCCCAGATAAACGCTGTCAGCTCTGCAAGCAGCACAGCAATAGAATGATGAGGCAAAATAATACGATTAAATAAAAAAAGCAAAGCATTGTTGAGAGAAGCTCCAGTTATACAGGTGAGGCAGAGTTGTTGTACTACCTGCTACTTTCTGCTAACCTCGCTCTTGGATTGTCTGGGTGGGTGTGCTCAAATCATAGCCCCGCTAAAAAAAGACATTTCCCCCTGAAATACAAACTTAAACTAGGAAGAAGCATAAAATGGGAAGTAATGGTTCCTTAAAATTGTACTTGACTAGGTTTAAAGTACCAATTCCATACCATGCTTTATTCTACTACAGTAAAGGTAGTAAATACTTCTTCAACCTCCTTCTGCACATTAAGCGGTACGGCAATCTGAGACCCAGCTGTGTCGAGGTCGGATAATGTAGCACATAATCTGTTAAAAAATGTGAACAAAATAATAACAGTTAGGCCCTTCAGCCGTCAGCAGGGGGAGCGATCAGCGTCTGTGAAGCTCTGCCTCGCCGCTGCTTCGCTTTGAAAGGGTGGTTCGGACAAACTGCTGCAAAGAGTGACTCATGTTTTCTATTGTTGCCTCCACAAATCTGCCGCTCCACTTCTTCCCCACACGAACACAATGCAAAACAACTAAAAAAGGCCTCATTGTTTGACTCTCACGCTGTGCTGTGCGCCGACGCACTGTGCACATTCTGTCCGGGGGGAAACTGCACATGTGTTACTAATTGGGATTTCATGGAGGTAAACCTGCATGTGAGCAGCGTGGAAGAGAAGGAATGTTGAGCACAAGCATTTGACAGTATTGGAATTCAAGAGCCACACTGCTCTGAAGTGACCCCTGCAGAAAAAGAAAGTCTTTCACTCTCCACGTGGCACTTTGAATGAATACACTCGAATAAAGATGCTTTTGTTGCTTTGTGAGGAATTACATAGGCAATGGATGAATGTGTCTTACATCTGCTGGCACTGGGAGAGGCACTTTGTAATCTGGCTCTGATCTCGCTCTCTGGAAGAAAAAAAAAATATATATATATATATATATATATATATATATCATACACATTCAAAATAGACGAAGAAAGCTTGATTTAATAAGAAAATAGCCGGGACAATGCACAGTCAAATGGTTCGGAAATAATAATAATTTAATATAATAACGTTGAATACCTCTGCTTTCGCTCCTCCCTCTTGTGCCACTGGAGCCTGGGAAAAGAAAACACACAGACGGACATGTGAGGATACACCTGAACAAATATTTTGCGCCCATCAAAGTATAAAATCACATACAGCTGACTCTCCAACTTACAATAGATTCCATAATCTTTACGGGTGAACTCTGGGGAGGAATTGCCGCTGGAACTTCCTACAAAAGAAAGCACGAAGTCAACATTGAGATATTAACAGCGCCCTCGTGCTCGACCCCGTTTCCTCGCACGCTCCCCTCGATGCCAACTTCTCGTGATGGCAGGATCTCACCGTCGTAACCTCCCGAGCGGCCGGATACGCTCTTCCTCTCCCGGGAAGCTGGCGACAGGCCTCCTGACGAGGCAGCGGTCTGCGCTCTCCTGGCACCACCCGACGAGCTGGACCTGACCTTTGACACCGAGCTGACGAGATAACTGCCTCCCCCTCTGCTGCCTGCTCCACCTCCACCTCCTCCTCCTCCTCCTCCTCCTCCTCCTCCTCCCCCTCCTCCGCCGCCTCCTCCGCCTCTTCCTCCTCCTGCGCTTCCGTACCCCTCTCCGTCTATGAAGATCCCCCCTCCATCACCTCCCGAGGAGTCTCCTCCCAGGTAGACTCCTGAAGAGGAGCCGTAGCTGCTGGTGTTCACACCTACAGTCGCTGGGGGGGAGGAAAGGGGAGGGGGGGGTGATTCATCCAGATTATTTTGGATTTCCTGCAACCTGATCATGTCTACACGGACAGGAATATGCCTGAGTCACATTAAAGTATAATTATCTGACAGCTGCAGCTACTTTATCATTGATTATTACATAAAACAAAACAAACAACGAGAGTATAATACATTATGTATTAAACTAAGCAACAATATATACATTAAAGGTAATGCAGTATTTCACAAGTCATGTTTGGTTCTAGTTTTCTAGCAATTTGATGGAAAGATCTACAAAATGAGGTACACAATCACTGTAGATTAACTAGTATCCTTAAGGTTTGTGAATAGTTATTGATTTGCAGAGGAATTTCCATTAGTACACAATATGAATCACGACTGTAAACACTGATCTTTTGACAGCCAATTCAATGTTTATTTATTATTTTAACTGTATCCACCATATGTTTAGAACTTTATCCTTACAGAAACCTTTAATATGTTGCATGTTCAGCAGAGCTCCTGTGCAATGAGACTGTTTAGGTAAGTGGAAGTGATTTAATATTACATGTATGTTCCTGACTAATAAATAGGATTTTTATTTTTTTAAGTTTCACTTCCCCTCTGAAATCACAGGACGCTGTAGATCGTGGTGGACGTAGTATGCAGATGCTTTGGTTGACGAGTAAGTAAGTTGGTTGAGGTGGAGCTATTTTTAAATGTATTATTTTCTCAATTAATTCACTGATTGATTGATTGACGGCTTTGTAAAACCTCTGAAAATGTCCCATCTTTTGTTGAATATTTTTAATAACAATAATATTGACTTTTAACAAAGCCAAATAGTTTATAAGCTCTTCATACATTTTGTCCAGAAAATGTAAACTGCAGCGATACCAGTCAACTTAAAGCGGCAAAGAACTGGAAGTTCTTAAAAAACTGCAATTGATGCGAAACAAAATCTAAATCGATACTTCTCTTTCTCATAACCGGAGGGGTTAAAACACAACAACATTCAAAACTCGTCCAAAGACAAAAAGCCGCAGCTTCCCACTTTTGGATCACGTGTGGAAATTTGCTCTCACATGAAGTGAAATAAGTTCCACTGCTGTTTTGGGTTAAGACATTCTTCTCCAAGCCCAACCCCCCAGCACCGCTGGACATGTTCCTGTGATTTGATCCACTGGTTCCCTCTAGCAACGAGAAGACACACAGCAAAACAAGGAGAAGCCGTTACTCATCGGCTGCTTTCTGCAGAAGCCCTCGGCTATAATTATTGTATCGTGCATTTAGTTTGTGATTGGAGCGAGCGTTTCCTGAAGGAAAGAGACAAACTCACTTGGTGGTAGAGAAGTCAGCCTGGACGTGGAGGTTACCGTTTCTCGCACGACTGAGCACATGAAAAACAGAGAAAAGTATTACTGTGTTACCCTGAGAGATATCGCTAAGTTCTGACCGAGTGTTGAGTGACAAGCATAGTGACGATTTAAAGCTTAAAATAATGTGACTTTGACTGACACAGTGTTGTCAGATTTACCCTCGGTGTGGCGCTGTAGTTAAACTTTCAGTGGCATTTTGGAATATAGTTTGTGTTTAAATACAAAAACTAACAACTTCAAAGAAAAATGTTTTAGGTTGCCAGGTTGGTTGTTATCCTCCTCTAGCAGGACAGTTGCTTTGTCTTTCTGACTCTTTGTTTCATTCAGGAGGACCGTTTACCTCTGACCTCCTTGAACCACAATCAATTCATTACAACGTTTTTAACATTCACAATGGCATGCTAAAAGGATTAATATTATCATCACTGTCAGAACCTTTATATAAGCAATAAGGAACAAGAGGCTGCACTTTATCGTCAATAATGTTTCAGTTCTAGGTGCTGTTAGGCCTGACGCGTAGCCTCTTATTAATGCTTATAAATGACCTTATTATGGTTTGTTAGAAAGTTGAACACTTTTGAGTCTTTACTCGACTAGTCATGACTCGGGGTGAGTCATTGATAGGAGAAGATAAGAGAGATTCTCCTCAACCTGGCAACTTAAAAGTCGATCTTATCATCAAAGGCTTGGAGCTGTTTAATTACGCTTTACTTTAGTGATTCACTGCTTTTCATAAGCCGTTAATTGCAGCAAATAAAAGTTCCAACTTTCCAACTTTCTGAACGATTACCGTGTGTAAAATGTTAAACTAGTTTTAGTTAGGAATTATACAGATGACGTAATAGGTTATTGTCAAATTTATAAACAACTAAAAGCCAGTGAAATACAAGTATATTTTACAAGTCAGCTTTTCTGGGAGCTTTGATTCTTTTTTCAGCTTTCAGCCAGATCTAACGGCCTTCATCTGCAGACAGTTTGCTCCGTTATCACGGGGATCAATTAATTGTTATCACAAGACAAAGAGTGAAATAGCAGCTAAATCATTTACGTAACGTAAATTAAGCGATTCTTCGTGCTCAGATTTCTACTTTTATTGACCCTTTTTTCTGTCCGTGTGTGAGTCTTGAAGCATAAAACTCTCTATATATATAATATATTTATACATCACCTTCCTCTACTAGGAGGCAGATTGTTGAGTTTTTACAAATAAGACAAATTCTATTTCAGTTTCATGCTTTTAGGGACTTTTATGTGTTTCAGAGTCAAGGTTAAATTCTAATGCTGGTCATGTTATCCTTGTCAATGTCCCTCGACTTTGAAACAACCTCCAACAAAGTCCCGGAGAAGCCAAATCGGTGCATCATAATCATCATCATCTTTACTTTTTCCAACTATGTATAAGCTTGTTTTCCCCTTGGTCCTTTAACACTTCTGTAAAGCACTTGGTATCAAACGTTTTATCAAAGTGTTTTACGGGATACAAACTCAACTTTCTTTTAAAAGTGACAAATAGAGAGGAAGACGAGGAAAACAAGGGGCGCATTAAATGTTTTTCTCGGTTAGCGTTAGAAATGTAATCAGGCGTTCCTTGGCGTCTGCTTCCTTTCTCCGTGTCAAAAGTCACTGGGCCGAGATGAGCTGCCCTTTTACATTCAGGAAAACGCGGAGGAGGACTTACGCCCTGATAGCGAGAAGCAGAAATGGAAACTGACACCAGTGAAGCATGCCATGATGTTAGAGACAGTAAAGCCCCCAAAAAAGAGAGACAAAAGCATCACTCAAGAAAATGAGACTGTCTGTGTTTTGGGTGTCAGATCTGTCATTAACTTTTCAAATGAGAAGTCATATTTTCATACGTCTCGCCACAAGTGTGAATTGTTTTTGGAAGATGGATGTAGATTGCTGAAACTATTGCTATAACACCCCCATCTGGTGCCTTCATCTAGCGCTGTGTGTGAAACCGGCCCGTTGTCTTGTGTTGACGTGGTGAACGCTTTGTAAAAACATCATCAATACATTCGGAGTTCTCACCCTTTTCCTCTGACAGGCCTCCTGAGAAGTCCATCTGTCTCGTTAACTCGTCCATCCCATTTTATCTGGTGAGATGATGTTGATAAAATGTTGACCACAGTCATGCATCTAATGAGCCAACTGTTGTCAAAGGTCGGTTTATTCCTTGGACATGGAACTTTTGCTAACACTTTATGGGAAAAGGGCAAAATGCAAGTTGTTATTCCAAGAATTATTTGGGTTAAAGACCAGCTCTTTTGTGTCTTGTGTTTAATGCATCGATACGACATTTCATGCCGCTGAAGACCAAAAAATGTCCTCAGTCACATGATCACAAGTCACAAACAATCTGGTGTTTCAGTGAAGCCAATTTCCCTCGAACATTCTGCTTTTACTGATTTTGATTAAATTTAGACTGTAGACCTCTACTGTATTTCAAAACGAATAACTTTCGATTTTTAAGTGTCACGTGAACAATGAAAACACACTAAAGGCCCCAGAGCGTAAAAAGCATCATTTATATAATTCAATGCATTTTTGTACTCACATTATGCCCTTGAAGACCAACAAAGGAACAAAAGAGCAGCATTGAAATACCATCCTCTCACCACACCCTGCAGGCCACGGACATTTAACAGCATGTGCTTCATTTACTTCACACTTTAATACCCCATTAAAAGAAATCTGGCATTTCTCCCATTTCCTACTAAAACCAAAATCAAGACTATAAAGTGCAAAATTCATTAAAGTGAGTTTCTTTCGGCTCTAAGAAAAGCTAAAAGTTAATTAAACCAACATTTCTGAACACTAAATCTACTGGGAGCTTTGCTTCATCACGATTTGTACCTACTCACTAATACAGCCTGCAACTGATCTGTGCAGCACACACACACACACACACACACACACACACACTCACAAGGTCCGTGCTAGTCAGGTCTGCAATATATTTAGAGGGATGCAAATAGCACTGCAAAAATACATGTAAAACTATCCTGAGATCACTATAACAGAGTCATTTTATGGAAACCACCGGAGGAAAAATGATCCCAAAACCAACTTGACGTTACAGAGTAGCCATGAAGTACTTTCAGTTGTTTTGAAAAAGGATAATATAGGACTTTGTTCCACACTACAAAGCATATAACTATAAAGCCCCAAAAAATGAGAGACAGCCCATCAGAGAGCAATTAGTTAGTGCAGAGATGCAGCAGCCAGGTGGGGAAATAACAACAATAGAAAAATAAAAGCCTCCAGGTAATTGTTGTTAAAATCCGTACCTTCAGCCAGCTCGAACAAACAAACAATCAAAGCCCGATTCCTGCCGGGACGGACGGAGCGTTCGGGTGCAGCGGAGGGAGAGCGCGTTTATGTGAAGCGGACGCGCCGCGGTGGGACGGTCTTTAAGCCTTCGGTTCTTTTGTGCGGGTTTTTTTTTTTTTTTTTCTTCGCGAAACTTTCCCAGGCGAGTTAGAACAGAGAGATTTGGGCAAAGGTCCCCCAGCCGCGCCCATCAGCGATGAAGCTTGGCAGACAGGTGTAGTAGACGGCACCAAAAGCTGCATTTAATAATGAGAAGAAGAAGGAGATAAAAAACAGCGCCTGAGGGAACCAATTATCTTGACTCACCTCTGAAGAGACGGATAGTCGGCTGTGAAAAAGGGAAAGTGGTCAACTTTCTACTGCTGCTTCTGCTGCTTCTGCGGCCACTTTTACAACAACAAAAAAGAAGTTTTGTGAGGGGGTGGGATGGGAAGGAGTGATTTGGGAGGGGTTTTTCTCTTTTTTTCCCCCTCTTTTTATGGATTGCAGGCGTGCAACCATGTTGGGGTCTGCTGATCTGTTGTGTGCAGCATGCTGTTGCAGCTGGAACACATCTGGTGCACACATTGGATGTTGAAAGAACATTTAGTCTATATGTCTCGAGTCCTTGTGTTACTACAGAAACACACAATAATCTACCACACACATGAACAGAGTGAGCAAAAGGCATGCATGCAAAACTAAAAATACTACATCTAGGATCATAATGAAAGTTCCCTCTCCACTCATTCGCATTTATGCCGTTTTTAGCCAAATTGGACGCTTTATTTCTCTACTGGCAGCCACAAGCGCCACTCAGATCCCTCGCCCACCACACCCAGTGTAGACATCCTCCCACTGCATGACTCACAGCGAGCGTGACTTCAAGCTGCTCAAATGATGGAAAACAAATGGCCCCAAGGACAGTGTAAGGGAGGAGGAGCTGCTCCCCTCACATCTATGTGCGAGCTTGAATAATGCCAAATCTAACGGAAAGGGGCTGGTTTAAAAGTACAGATTCCAGGATGGTGAGAAGAAGAAGAAAAAAAAAAAAGGAGTGCACTGGTTTTTGCGCAGCCCTTTTGTGCTGTAACACTCTCGGGCCGTTGTCCAACATAATAGCTTTACCACATAAGGGCTAATCAAATCTCTGAAACAAGAAGGTGCCCAAATTAGGTTTACAAGAAGTGCGTTGCATAGCAAAGAAGCAGAGGCCTTAGATCATTCAAGGTTTATCGAGATAACGTGACATGTGGAAGTGTTGTAAAGAAACCAACCAGTTCTCCTTACGCATACCAGAAAGTATCCCACACTTGTGCTTCGTGACAGGTACTGATGGAATAGATATGTTGTACTGTTTTTATTCTTGACTCTAGGTCACGGAGAAATCTCTGTTACAGGCTTTTTCAGTCTGTTTTGAAAAAACATGCTGGGACCTGCATTAATTTATTGTTAACATAAAAGATAATACAGGAAAAATCAACAGGCCGACGCAAAAGACAAGCTTACACTCATCCTTTAATGAATGTCACACTTTGTTCTCAGTTAGGCTGGTAAAACCTTTGTAGGCAAAAGAGCAGCAGATGATGCGTTTAAGGGGAGCACTGTGTGTGTGTGGTCTTGGGAATGGCAGCTCAAGTCCACAGTGGATTTTATCTGATTTTATTTACCAGGATATTTGGATGATAATGACATACGGATTTCATTTTTAAATCCTTTTCAGGTGATTTTCTCACAAGTGTAAAGAAGTTTATTGTGGCTGAGTTCTATTTCATCTGTTCCAGTCTTGTTCATGCTTTACTTGTTATGCTTCACTGTGAGAAGTCAAAATGTCAGCTGTGGTAAAGAGCAGATGGGGTCTAAACAGTCCCGTGTTCACTGCACATCAGTGGGTTTCAGCAATTCAATTATTTACACATTTCTTAGGCATTTTACCGCTGAAAGAAAATATCATGTACAAGAACCTGCCTCATTAGCTAAAGTTGCCTATGTAGAAAAGAGCCTCGTAGACTAATTCTGTTTTAAAGCTCATTATTATGTCGCCATTATGTGAGCTTGTTGATAAGGAAGTGTTTGCTGATGAGGCACTGGCACGACATAAAAGAAACATTATAGTAAAACAAGTTCACCCACTAACCCGAAATACAAAGCACTCTTTCAGCTGAACAAAATCAAGTGACACTACACGGGACAATCACAGCTCCTCCACTGAGACACCAAAGAAAAGCTGATGTGTTTGATCCGGAATTTAAGACATATTGCTCAACTAGCACAGGACCATAAAGCCGTTACTGCCGGCCAATACTATCTTACTGCTGATGTGTATCATAAGAGGAATTAGTAGCCTATACTAACGTAACATGTGGCTTTATTTATGGCGGCTCAGCATGTACCTGCATTACAAGAAATAACTTAGTGTCTCACCTCTAGATTCTATAAACGCAGACCATTACCACAGTTTTGATGCTGAGGTGGAAGCACATGTACTGATGTCGGCTAATGACAAGAGTTAAAAAAATTGTAAACCCCTCTTGACTCAGAGTAATTATCTTAAACCCTCAGCCCTGCAATATTCATCATATGAAGTGTAAAAAGATTCCCATTCCCTGGGGGGTGTAATAGCAAACTGCCACGCATGGACATTCAGGTCTAGGCAAGATCCAATTTAATTCAAACATTTCTCCCTAAGGCAACAAAAGAAATAAAAAATCTGAATATCGTGACATCTCTCAAAAAACTTCTTCAGCAAACCAACAATAAATCTCTCTGTAACTGAATAAATCCTTTAATATAAATGAATCATCTGACGAGAAGTGCTGAATGCCATTATGAGTCAACCGGTGTAGCTTAGTAACACTAGAACCACTCCCAAATACCCACAACAAAAAGATTCATGAACTGTTTTACCTCTTTAAGCAGTTCAGTTAGATCCACATGTATCTACTAACTAGGCTATTGACAATATTATTATTATCATCAGTATTACCATTAACATTTTGAAGATGTATTTTCTTAATTTCCGCAAAAAGGAAAAGAAATATATTTTAAAACTTTTAATATTTTAAACTTTTCTAAAACAAAAAGGGAGATATGATGATACTGTTACAATTTGCGTGGTAGCTAGAAAAACAACATTGGACTACGGTTCTAAAACGTGTTCTATGTATATAATGACCAACAACTACAGCTCCCACAATCCTCTTCGGTAACGCGTAATCAAATTCTGCCCTATCGCTAACTTTGGAGGCTTTCTTGAGCCGCAACAACACGGAAACCAGGGAAACGTCTCGTCGCGTTCTTGTTTTGTATCAGTTATCGCACTTTGTGAAGTCACTGGGCTGCTTTCTACTTCTTTACAACGTGTCCGTCAACACTTTTGTTTCAGTACTCGAGTTACATCGTTTTTACGTTTGTTGACCAGACGCTACGTGACCGACGTTAGCTAGTTTACCCGCCAGGGGCCAACTTTAGCCAACTTTATCCGTCACGTGACTGTACTTCACCAGCAGAAGATCCTCATGCGTCCAAGTGTCGCTCATGGAGGTCACTCCTAAAGCCGCCGGATCAAACCCCCTGATTCATTCACCTCCCCATTCGGCGGAGGCGAGCCCCCGTGCGCACAAAGAGGAGAAGGTAGGCAGGAGTGCAATTTGCTTTGCACGTCAACGTTATCTAACATCCCGTCAAAACAAACGCAAGCTGACATCTCCTCCGCAGCATCACCAGAAGCTGAGCTCCTCCCTGAGGGAGAGGCTGAAGAGATCGAGGCGCTCCTTCACCTCGCCCCCCTCCTCTGTTGCCAAACGCCTGTGTGTTGATGAGAAGGTGGAGGACAAGAATGGCCAACAAGTTTCAGCAGATTCCCTGGAGACGGTTAAGTACCCTTCATCGACCTTGCCCGATGTTGACGTAAACAGAAACGAGAAGTCAGGGAGCGAGAGTTTTTCTGGACCCATTTCCGAACCGACGTGTCATCCTTCCAAAGACTTCACACAAGAGCGAGACCGCTTGAGGAGGGAGGTGAAAGACAAGATGGAGACGCTGCGCCGGCTCAAGATGGTTAAGATGTACCGGAACAAGGTACCAGCCACTGTTTAATCTGGCCGGGTTTCCTCTGAACGTGAACGTTTTGATTAAATTTCCCACATTCCCTGTCTCTGTCCCAAGAATGATTTGACGCAGCTCCAGACCCTGGTTGACAAGTGGCGGAGCTGTGCTCAGGCTGCACTGTACGAGCTGATGTCAGACGTCCCCATCGAGGGAGGAAAGGCCAGCCTGTCGGCGCTCATTGACCTCTTCGGTCTGGATGACGCCATTCTGCACTTTGACCGCGCGGAAGAGGACTTTACTACCTAAAAAAAACAAAACATATACCCGCTGAAGCCATCGCATCAGAGTTAACCGTTTATTTGTTGCTCCTACAGCAGTTTACTCGTTGACAGAAGTGTAAATGAGGCCTCGCTCAGTCGTGTTTCAGCTGATCCAGTGACGGAAAGTTCTTCATCCTCAGGCGCTCGACTTCGGCCCAGAGGGAAGCCAGCTCTTCCGCCTGCGCTCTGGCACAGGCCTCCAGGTTACTCCTCAGAAGGATTTCCTGGTAGCGCTCCTCTGTCTTAGCTGCTTGATTATCCTGTGAAGCTAAACACCAAACAGGTTACACTATCAGTCAGAAGAGGTTTCCGAAATCTCCCTTAGCGATGAGCCGAAAGTCTCGTTTTATTACCTATGGCTTCATAGATGTGCGTCCTCTCTGCCACAGTCACCTGCATATCGGGCAGCTGCTGTTTAACAGTTGCGTTCTCCTTGGCTTTCTCTGCCGCCTGCCTGTTGAGCTGTTCAATCTTTTTCATGCGCTGCTTCACACTTTTTAGATGAGCCTAATTAGATGATGAAATTAGTTCAAGTCGGTAACGTAAAATACACAACACGGACGCGATTGATGAGATCATATTGTTACTTTTTTGTTACCTTTTCCTGAAAAGCTAAAGTTTTCTCCAGGATAGAAACTTGCTTGGACACCCGGCTGTCTCGACCCGTCTTGTTGAGGTACTGGGGGAGAGAAAGGCGACTAAAGTGACTAATAAAGCAAAAAAGAACAGCCGATGTGATTCGCATTAGTTTCTACTCTAAAACCAAAATGGGCAAAAATTCAAAATATTTTATGGATGTTAAGGCTTCAGGGGCCTAAACAATGACAGGAAGCTGCTTGCCACAGCAGAGCTACCTGAGGAAACTGGCATCTGGGCCTGGAAACATGTTCGGCGTGTGCGATGCTCATTAACTTGTCGAAAAAAAAGACGACGGGTGACTCATTTGTTCTTTCTGTATTTTTTTGTTATCCAACCACCACCTTCCTATATATTTTTTTTAATCACAAAGTTATGAAAGAACCTTTTTGTAATGTTTATGAAATGGTCTTTGGTGAGCAGCTTTTGTTTTTCTGTTTTTGATTAAACTGCCCTGCATTGGATTGACGTGTAGCGGATTGAAGCACATTTTGTTTCTTACGTTCTCTGGAATTTGTAATCACAGCAGAGATGTTAAAGTGAATCAAATGAATACATTTTTCTTTAAACATAGTGTAGTATATCAAGTCTCTACCTGAGCTCCAGCCGACAGAAGAAAATAAAAAAACAGGGTGGGGAGCTTGCGAGAATACGGTGTTTCACCACCCATCTGTACTCTGGGATGGTAACAATTTTCTGCTCACATAACATCTGGTGCTGCCGAAAGCCAAATACCTGCCTAGATATCAGCGACTGAGGTTCGGCCAAAAATGCTAACGGGGTTAAAGTTTCGCCATAAATTCAGAGACGTCATTGCCATCTCGAGGACATGCTGAACCTTGAAAATATTGGACCTATAATTACATGAAATATGGGCAGGGTCAAATCTATCCAGTAGCATTATTCCCAATAAAGTGTTATTTAACACAGATTTACTTATTCAGACAAAGACAGCCTTTGACGGTGAATAAAAGATATCCAGGTCCTTGATGAAAACTACCGTATGACAATATTTCAGAGTACCGATTCCACTCACATCCTGTTGCTCCTCAGAGAGTCGTAACATCTGAATGTCCCTCGCCTTGGTATTGAGGTGCTCGATCTGCATCCCCTTCATCCTGTGCTCCCACTGCAGCTTGATGATGCCCTTACGGAAGTCTTTGCACTCCACCATGGTGGCTATCTTCTGCTCCCCCAGCGTCTGATCATGTAGATTAATCATCATTTGACAGACACAGCATTCATAACCAATGTATCTGACCAACACTAGAGTTTGTACAGTACAAACTTAATATGCAATTGTGACCCCTTGTGTGTTTGTGTATCCATCCTCACAGCACAAATGGCCTCGCCTTGTTTTAGAAATAAGAGTATGTGTGTCTGGTGCTGTAGGCTGACCCGGATGGTTCTGTTGAGGTTCTCCACCTCGCTCCTGTTGGAAAGTACCGAGTCGGTGTAATCGGCAGTCAGGCCTGTGGTAGAAACCTCCACCTGGCCCTGTTTGAGCAGGACTTGGACCATGATGTCCTTCAGGTAACGGTTCTTATCTCTATGCAGACTACAACAGAAGACAAAAAGTACTCTTACATAGAGACAGAACAAATCCAGGTGTTTCCTAATGAGCGGTGAATAAAAAAAGTTTCATATTTTAACCACTTATAAAAAGAAGGAATGATAACATCACAGTTGTACCTTTCAAGTTCATCGAGGAGAATTTTTATTTCCTGCTGAGCGGCGCTGTCCTCCGCTCTCCTCTTCTGAAGGAACGCGTGCATCTCAGCAAGAGTCAGAGCTTTAACTTTTACCTGGAAGGAACGTGTCAAACAGTGAGTCCACCATCCCTCACAAGGCACACGTTAGTTTGGGGATCTTTCTTGAACATGATATTGATGACATCAAATTGTAAGCGCCTTTAGAACTACTTGTGAAATGAGATGCTGACTGCATGCTTGAAGTGTGGAAAAAAACAAAAACTGTATTTGTATTTAAGTCCATCTCCTCCAATTACCTTTTGCTCACTCTCTACTTTTACGCGGCGGACGAGACAGAACCTCTCCCAGATTTGTGGGCTTACTCCTACTGGTATGTTCTCCGGAGCGTCGAGATCCTCCATGGCCTTCAGCATTTTGCTCAGAGCATCGGGAGCCTGAGAACCGCACAGGCGCTGCTCTTTGAACAGGACGGAGCTGCTGTCCGTCTGGGTCCTCATTTTCTGAACCCTGAGACACAAAAGGCAGCGTGCAGCGACTCGGCAGCTAATTTACAACGTGGACGTTAAATGCGAGCGAGTGGTACAAACCTGGGTCTACTCCTGAATAACTTATAAAGGCTATCGACCAGATGACTTTGCACATTAAAGAACTCCTTCCTGAAGTCTTTGTCAAGAACCTTTGGGAGACGTGGACAGATATTGGATTATGTGTGGGACAGGCGAAATGTTTCAGTATATTCTCAGCTGACTTACTTTGTCCTCAGCTACGGTGCTTTCATAGGACTCTTGGAAGAATTCAAGTTCTTCCTCGTGTCTCTTTACCTCCCGTCTAATCTCCTCCTGTCAGACAAATACAGCTCCATTATTAAGAGGAACACAGGCGAACAGTTTTCTCGCGCAGGTTAGCTCTTGCAGACCACATCTGAGAGATGGAAAGCTATTATACAAGAATTTAGAAGAACATTGCTGCCATTAACTCAGGGATGTCACAATTAGCAGAAACGGAATCTTGCAGTCAACAAGCCTTGTACTTCAGGATTACTGTGTACGAGTTTTCTTACCTTGAATGCCAACGTTTTTTCAAGTTTGAGCTTGAGCTCCAGGTCTCGATTTCTAATCTCGTCTTCTCCGAGGACTGAATATACAAGATAAGTAACCTTGAGCTCTTCCTGAGAAATACATCAATAACAAGATTAAGCAGGATTTATTTCAGGTGTCACAACCAACAAGATATTATATTTCACATTTGTCTCAAGGAGGGAACCACAATGAAAACAGAGGGCCCTTCATACTGTTTGAGGACACAGAAAAAGGAAACAGATGGAAGTAATGGGACTCAGATTGGATACATGTGTTCCGTTAATGAGTCCATGTGTCACGTACATGTGCAGCATGTGTGTGTGTGTGTGTGTGTGAGTGGGTTCACCTGATAAATTGCCATTTCACATTTCACTTTCTTCTCAAACAGCTTTGTCAAAGTCTCATCAAACCTCTCGGTAGCATCAATGCTGGATGCCTGTAGTTTTCTCATTTCAGTTTCGATGGACTGCAATCACAGAGATCACAGGTGATTAGTATTTGTCACTGATCAGAGGTTTATTATATTTCTCATCATAGCAAAACTGAATTGTGAGCGTTTACACTGTAATACCTTTTTGTATTTCTCCTTCTCCTCGCTGAGGTCTGTGGATTTTTTTTCGTACTCTTTATAGACCTTTTTCTCCTCCTCGCTCCAATCCTTGTCAGGTTTGGTCAAAACAAACCCAGGTGGAGGGATTTTCTGGGGATTTAATTCAAAAGAAACTATGTGCGCTTAAAAATGTACCACGTAACAATTTTTTTTTTTAAATCCAAAAGACCTAATTTTCTACTACAGTCAAAATATGTTTTGTGTTTAACACTTGCATACTCCGTGATTTATTTAAGAAATAAATGATTTAATGAATAAATAAAAATGGTAATCACAGTAAAGAAGCTGAAACCAGAGAATTAATGCCAATCATGCTTTATAAAATAATAATTGATTATTGAAATAGTTGCCCTATAGTTACAATAGTTGTCTTGGCTATATACCCAAAGGAAGGAATGTCTGCACCTTCTTTCGAATTTCAAACAAAACAACCTGCGATATTATGACCCACCATTTTTAAGATTCCGTCTTTTTTCACTTCAATCACTCCATTCATCATGTCATCAAGAGCCCTGTCTCTGACAGTATCCCCCTGCAATGGAAAGAGCAATCAATACGAAGGAACAGAAATACTTGTACTAATCACTTTCTGTTATAAACATATAATATTCATGGATGTGTTTTTGAATAAACGTGAAGCCTGCTGACATTTGTTCTAATTGATAGTAACAATTACAAAAGCCCTTCCCATACATGGATGTATATACAGAATTTATTATAAGAGTTGCAAAACAAAAACCCATTTATTTGGGCGGCATACTTTGGCACCCAAACACTTCTGCTCTTCCAACTTCTTCCTCTCCTCCTCCTTTTGTTGTTCTGGGCTGAGGTACTTTTCTGCTTTTATCTGTAGTGTGACAAAGTTGCATATCTCGGTGAAATACAACGATGTCCATACAATACTTTTTAAATTAATTTTTTGGACGAAAAAAAACAAACAAATATACAAAGCTCTGTTAGTTTGTTGAACTTTTAGATCCCGAAGGGGTCAGTAACCTCAGAGTCGTCCACAGTGAGCAGCCTCTCTGGTTGCTCGCTGACGGTCAGGCCGGGCTCCCACAGCTTCTCCCTCACGTCCAGCTCCAGCATGATCTCCGTGATGTGTCTGTTCCTGTCCTTCACCCGGTTCAGCTCCTGCACCTTCTGCTTGTACACGGCCTCAAAGTCACTGTTGAACGCTGTCTTGATGCAACGAATCACATCCTGCATTTGGAGTGGAGCGATATATAGCAAAAAAAATCAATTTCACTTTCGATTTCTATTATTTTTCTGTGTGCACTCGGTACTGCTTTGGAGAAGTATTTTACAATGTAAAAGGCATTATTTGTTACCTGTAGCAGAATGATCTGGTTGATCTTCTGCTCTGTGGTTTGCAGGCAGAACTGATCGTAAATGTAAGGATTGGAACCTACTAACTCAGAGGAGAAACTTCCCGTTACGGCAGCACTCTCAGCCTCCGGGCCTTCCTCGCCTTTGGAATTTTTATTTAGCTTGCTTTGCTGCAGTTGAAAGGGGGCGAAGAGGGAAAAAGGCTTTGAATGAGAGGGCTGAAAGATTTGTTGAGGATAGAATCTGTGGCCACAAGATTATAAACCTTATCTAGAGAATTTTTCAGTGAAGGGAGCCATCCAAACAACAATTTCTTCGCCACATACATCTATAAAGGTTTTTACACGTATGGCACGTATTCAAGCATTTCATAAAAATTACTCTTACATCTGACCCTTGATTAATAGTCAAGGGTCAGATGTAAGAGTGATTCAAAGCATCCAATTATTTTCCAGATTTAAACCAGTTTTGCAATGAAATCTATATCCATAGACTCCATTGAAAACCTTGATACCGAGGAAGTTGCACCATCCCAGCTTTTGGAAAAGTATCGCACGCTGCCTTCTGTTTAAAATTATAAAACAGTAAATATATCATCTATCATAACACATCACACGTGCGTCTCAATATGGCGCTACGTCACCAGGGACCTGAAACACTAAACGCTCAGACCTGTGGACCAGTTGAGCTCACGGTTGAAGCAGCCTTTTCAATGTTCCTCATGTTGTAGACCCGGCGAAGGTCCTCCACCTCTTTGTCTGTTTGTTCTTTCAGAGGATAGTTCTTCACCTGTTGTTCTGAATGAAAGGCCTGAGGCAGACAGCCGGGAGTCATTTAGATTTGTCGGTAAGGATCACACAGTTCTGTATGTAACAGAATGGAATGTAACATTTCTCTGTGCTTGAACATATCCGTCTCACCTTGATGGCCTTGCCTTTGACCTTCAACGACTCCCAGCATTCTCTTCTCAGAACGTCCCTGAGGTAACGTTTTGCTAAAATCTCCAATTCAATTTCATTTCTCACCTACGATGTGACAACGTTAAGAATAATTTTCCATCGTGACCTTGAGGCTAAATACCATCATTCATCACTACTATTGTTGAGTTTGTGTTTGATGATTACCCGAGTGACCTCCTGCTCCACCATCGCCCCCAGACTCCTCTGCTCCTCAACATCCAGGTTGAACTCTTCTTGTTCCAGACGCTCAATACCTGGGAGGAGCTCATTTTCGCGCATCATCTCCTGGATCTGCCTTACAGAATAGATGATTTGAACTTTTTCACAATGGACTTAAAGCATACTGTGATTTGATATGTTTGAAAAAACAGTTAAAATTGAATTGAAAATGGTAAATTGTCAAATTAGATTGAATGTTCTAGAGACAGAACTGATGATGCTTTGAAAAACAATCCCACCATGGATCCCTTGGTATGATTTTATATATTATCTAGATAGAGTCTGAATTATTTATTAGTGAATTATTTATTAACATAATTCCTCTTTCATTTAATGTGTGTGTGTGTGTGTGTGTGTGTTGCGTGGTAGTAAGCTGCAGCTTGTAAATACAGGGATGTTTTTTATTGAACTGTAAAGCAGTTATCAACCATGGCTAATGATGCAGTCTGTATACTTTCGTGGACTGTGAGCGGTTGCTTAATGATGCCATCGCGTCATTCCTGCTGAAGAACCTATGAGTTTCATTTTTAGTGAAGATTTAAATAAACAAACATGTAATAAATCTCACTTACATTGTGACGTAACTCTATGATGGATTTCTTCAGGTTTTTCTTTGTCTCGGAATATTGTTCATTGTCTTCTTTTATAATCTGTTTGAAATAGATAGATGGGATGTTATTCCCGGGTCAGATAAATATCATGTTGTAGCATAAAAGCAGGCAGAAATTGCTTCTGCCCGTTTACTGTGTGAATGTCATTGAGGTGTAAAACCCACAATTCAAAGCCTGCTACACCTTTTCGTATCAATTCATTATCAACAAGCTTTGTCGGGTTGAACATTTGTATAATGCTTATCTGCTTAACCGTTCCATACCACTTGCTATTTGGTTTATTCTTGGAACAACAATACGTGATGATAGATGAAGCTGTCAAGAAACTGTGCCAAAAGCAACACAGCTAGAAATCACACCGAGGCGCAATGGACTCTTTTGAAATCCTCCACCTGCAACGGTAAAGTACCTTGACATAGTTAACAGTGTCCACATCTTGTGCCAAAACCACAAATATGGAGGCATGTTAAGTCACTGACCGCTTCTCGCCTGCTTTCCAGCCAGGTCGGGTGTGAAGGTGGTGCAGACGGCAGGCTGTTATAACTCTCATCCTGCTCCGTCACGTCCACAGAATGCCCTCCACCACTGACCTGCCGAGTGATAACGCATATAAAAATAAAGCACAGATTGATTTATCTGTGTAATCTTCACACCAGATTTATTCAATGACGCTTTCATTGAGAGGTGCTGTGCCATTTATGACACATCATAAACATACGCTCTCAAAAACAATACACAATCATCAGTACAGTCTACTGGGAAGCCATTTTATCCCACACAGCACTGACATAATCTGTTGCTTCGTGAAGTGAATGTACTATTTTAAAGAGGCATTGATTTCATTTCTGTGATTGTGGTTTTACTTTGTGTTGTGTCGAGACGTATTTCTAATAGTGATGAAATACATTTATAACAGTGAAGAAATACTACATCTTAGAAAAAACATATTGTTGTGTAGCAGTCTGCGAAATTACTGCTAAAACAGAAATAGAGTATCATTTACCTCACTTTCCTCTGGTGTTACTGTGCCAGCAGGAGGAGCTTGACCCCACTCAGGCAAATCAATGAGGACGGGATTCTCAGCATTGAATATCTTCTTCAATAAATGCTTCATAGACTGACTGTACCTGGTAGCTTCCTTCATCTTATCAGCACCCATGCTGTTAATTCTGTAGAAAGCCATGGGAGACACAAGGTACACACAACAAGAGCATGTGAAGATAATGATGGCTCGTTGAAACATTTTGTGTTTGTAGTATAATCATGAAATGGCCAAGTAAAAAAGTAGAATACTCTCAAAATAAGACTGACAATAACAGTGAGATTAGTTTGTCTCTCTATAATTTACGACTTCCCTCCTTGTTTGTGGTGCTGCGCACAGAGCTTTTTGTTTGTACCTAAGACGTAAATCTTGAACAACTTTTGAAAAGTACAGTTTCGTTATTTTTGAAGGTTTTAAAGCTGTGGGTGCTTTCTTTTTTTTGTAAATGCGACTCAAACACAGGTTTTCTTCAGCTGTGCTTGTGAGTATTCAGCTATGGAGACCAAGATCACTTGTACTTTTAAACAAGTTGTTTGTTGTTGTTTTACTCTTTTCCTGGGATTTGTTGACAATAAGTAAAATAAAGATGAACCCACATCTTTAAATCATTTTGAATTACCATACTGTCAACAATGTAAACAGCTGATTACACATTAAAAACCTGAATCAACATAGACGTAAACATTAAATCCTATTGCTAGAGTAGTAAACCAGTGTTCTCACAAGTAGAAACTGCCATATTTAAACTTCATAACAAAATAGAGGAAGGGCAAACGGAGGAGACCAGTAGTGAAAGTCAACAGTGAATTTTATTGGATCTTTGTTTTCCTGCAGCTTATGATCACAATCCCCCCTGACCCACCACTTCAGTTGTATTTATTTTCCTTTCCTCGAGGCCAACGCAAAGAGAGAAACATTGCTCTAGATGCAGCTGCACGAGGGCGGCGTCACCACGGCGAGCAACGGCTCCCTCTAGTGGCCGTTGTGTAAGCAGGCCAGACTTCCTGCTGGTTTACCTGATATCGGTGCACACAAGAGAGCAATCTTTCAAGCCAGCGGTGAGGACTGTCTGGCTGTCTGCAGAAAAGGACGCGCTCCGGACTCCACCCAAGCGGCATGAATGACATTGCCGTTCAATGTGCCGCTCCTGCAGGTGCAGCAGCAGAAGAAGCAGCATTGTAACACACCACAGGTAACGATACATCAAGGTTCAGAGGTTTACGAGAAGTCATTTAAACCAAATAATATGCGCTACTACCATGGAAGCGGTTTCTCGGATGAGTAGGAGGCCGTCTCGGCCCGCAGAAGCAAGCCATAACCCATGAGGAGAGATAAAGAGAGAGGCAGGGCCCACAGGGTGACCCCTCACTTCCTGCTCTGGTTTGAGCTGGACCACCTGTTCACTGGAGAGACCGTCTGTGTTCTGGGCAGAGAAATCAGGGATGAAGATAGTGTGTTAAAGACAAAATAAAAAAGAAGTTTACTTTTATTGAATCAATGACATTTCAGCTGGACGAAGACAAAGATAATAGATCCTAATAATCTGTCCCATTGGACAGCAATGAACCTGAGGAAGCTCAAATCGCTGAAGGGTTCTCCTCTTTTGGCAGTAGGCAAAGACTTTGCTGACTCCCAGGACACAGGAATTAAGTGGATCAGGAACTTCGTATGTGGACGCTTTAAGGACGAGAGTAGATAGACAACCATGTCGGTCTACACAATCCGGACCTGCGGGTCAGCAAAGGCACATCGTCGGTGTATTAAAATGATGAATAGGAAACAGTCACGCTCACTGCTTACGTTCAGTTGAAATTATGCCTGTTCATGGTGACGGCTGCTGCAGAGAGCCAGTATCGACACACCCACGATAGTAGCAGGGGGACTCCTCAGTAGTTGGTCTTCGCTCATACATTCCATATCAGCGTAAGTTATATGGTTCTTTATTTGACTTTACCAAAAATTGTCATTATTGTTTTTAACTAATCAAGTAGACAGAACTTTAAAATACAGACAATGTTGTGGTTCAATAAATCAAGAGTTAATCAGTGTGAGGCACCGTGATCCTCTGCACCCACACCTTCAAACTAGTATTTGCACTTTCCTCAAGAGACCGATCCGTCTCATTGTCTTTCTTCCTCGACATAGTTTAACAGGCCGCATACACAATGGGTGTGTTTTTGTTCTAAATCCATCAGTGTTTTTTTCTCTCTTTGTAACAGTGACAATATGTCTAAATAATTGGATACAAATGTCCTGTTGAGTTCGATTAATGGGTTATGGTAATCTCTCTGGCTGGGCCTGTCTCTTTGTAAACAAACTGAAGTCCGCTGTCAGAACATTCCCACGGATGAATTATGAGACTCACAGCCTTAAAACAATAAGAAGGAAAGGCAAGTGAAAAGGATGGTAAACTGTTACGCTGTTATTTACTGCCGCAGCTCCCCTCCCTGACAGGAGATGAGTCTTTAACAGTGTGAACAGAGTAAATGAATATCTTATGTTCAATGATCCATCATCTCCCCTACATGCTGCTATCCCCACCAGGCTCTTCAGAGGGGTAATGATAGCCACTAGATCCCTACTTTATTGTTAGTAGTTCTCACTCCTCGGAGTATTTTATGATTGTCAGCCAGTGTTGACTTTAAAAAACTCTGACTTCTAACCAATATCCCAAATGCCCGCATTTAAAAAGCATTATAGAGAATCAGCAGGAAATGGATCTACTGTATCAGCGCTTTACCTGAAAGGTCTCCGGTAGGCAAAGAGAGCACTGTGAGCTGCTGTCCAGAGTACTGTGCAAGAACCTTCACCTGTGCGCTGTCCTTGATGCACTGAACGGAAAGCGACAAAATGGGTCCGTGAACCACTGGAAAATCCAAAGACAAAGAGATCAGCGTTGTTGAACTGTGTTACAATAATAATTAAATAATTTTCTATCTAGTTATTTACACATGCTAAGCTAAAATGCTTGTTACATTGACATGTTCAGAGTTTTGATGATTACAGATGACAGAAGTAACATGTCTACTAAATAAGTAGTATCTACCTGTGTATCCTATGACGGAAAACATCTTTGATGGCTTTGAATCTAGTACATAGATATATGAATCTGATGCACCTGTGAAAAGGTAGTGCCCCTCTTGGTCAAAACTGTAAAGGCACAAAAACACACACACACACACACACACACACACACACACAGAAAACAGCAATTTAATATAACGTTTTAACTTCGCTGAACTGGAGGAGCAGTTGTCCTCTGTTGTATGATATGTGTAATACTCTGTTAATGTGGTGTTAAACCGAAGCTCTGTGGCATCAGATACTTACACAAGGTGATCCACAGGAGTGTGGTGTAGATGAACCCGGTGCACCAGGCGAGGTTGCTGCTCCCAGTTCAGGTCAATGAAGAGGACATTTCCCGAAGCCGTTCCAACAGCTGCGTATTGTGCAATAGGACAGCAGGCCAGACTTGTCACCTAAACAGACATAGATTGCAAGCTTTAACATTAGTTATTTTCCATTTAATTTGCCTCCTCCATTTTCAGAAAGTGTGTCAATGTGGCACCGTGTTCATTTGCCATGAAACAGACCTCAGCTTGAAGAGACAGGGAACCAAGACAAATGCCCTCTGCAGACCACAGCTGCAGTACTCCAGAATCCCTCACCGACTGCAATAAGCAAATCAGCAAAATCGCAAACATCAACAACAAGGACCCAAATTACACATGCCATCATGACACATTGTATTTCTTGAGTAAGACTAATGTTTTACCACACAGATGTTTTTGTCGGTGTGCGACAAAGCTGCAGCCACAAAGTCGCCGCTGAGAATATCCAGGAGCTTCACAATGACGCCAGACCGGGTCGGGTTCAACGCGTAGATTTGACCCTGAAGAACAAGAATCCTGTCATATTCTAATATTCCACTATATTTTCTCTCAGTTACATGTTATTATTAAATGACATATAGTATCACTTCATGTATAATAAGGCACACTAAGATACATTTAATTACTTACCGCAATAGATGAAAAAAGTAATGTTTCGCGGTCAGGCGAGTACATCGCTGTTGTGACAGGTTCTTCTAATTGCCACGTTTGTGTGATGGTGATCTGAGTCGCTTTGACTTGCACGCAGTGCACCGTATTCTCCTGTAAACCATTTTAAGGTGCTTTTAAATTTGAGAAATTCAGAATTACTGAGAAATGATATTGCAAATCCCATCGATCCACGTATTATATTTCATTTGATTCTGAACGTGTTATACATAAAAATGTTAATGTGAGCGTGGGCCAGTACCTTTCCTACGGCAATGAAACCATTCTGGTTAAGGGATAAACTTTGAAAGTTGTTGTTTCTAAGTTCAGGGACGGCATCAGCAGCTGAGCAAAAGTGAAAGACAAATAGTTTTTTTCAATTTTCCAAATCAATCAAGCAATTCTTACAATGACTATCGAATAATCTCCAAAGTCCCATTGTGTGTGTTTGTTTACTTGTGGGGTTAAAGATGACTGAGACAGAGAGGCTCTCTGGATCGACAAGGAGCAGAAAGCCTTCCACACAGCCCACATAAAGCTCGGAAGTGGGTGTCCAGCAGATGGTACTAGGAGTTAGTCGGGCTTTGGCGCAGAGTTTAGTCTGTGTAAACACATGTGGAGTTGGGTAACAATTTAAATTTATTTTGTGCCTCTAAAACATATCAAGCAAGTGGGGAAAGTGTATTGGTGTATAAATAATAGAGGAACAGTACCAGAATGGTTTCTGCCTTCTCTCCCACGAGTCCTGAGATGGCTGATGGAGGCATCTCGAGACCGAAGTAGGGGAGTATTTCGGTGACAGTTTGAGAGGTGGGCACCAATCTCTCAACAAACGAACCGTCATTTGCTGGAAGCTCTATCACACTGCAATATAACGAATAGTACACACACACACACACATTTTAACTAACAGTTTCCATTGTGATCATATGGAGTGATAAATGAAGGTAATATAGGTAAATTAACCGGTTACATCCCAACCAATGCTACCACAACAATTACTGGTCTGCTTTACCTTGGTTTCAGTAGATGAATGTTGGCACTCTTTTCAATATTCCAGACAGTGAGGGAGCTCTTGCCCAAAGCACAGAGCTGGAACCAACTGAGAGGGTTGAACACCAAAGAAATGACATCCCGCCCGGCGTGCGGTTTTGTACAAATTGGCGCCGCGCTTTCCCAGTTCCTGCATCACACGGTCGTGATTACACTAACGGAGCAGCTCAGCCTCAAAAAACATTAATGGAAATATTGAATCGACAATATACAGTAGTGTGCTGCTTGCAGTGGCTTACCACACTGTTATGGTGTGATCGGGCAGAGACGAACAACAGGCCAGATAAGGACCATCAGTGCTTAACGAGAGAGATGTGAAATCAAGTTGTGCTGAGCCTAGAAAAAAGAAACAGTGGAAACTTTTGAATATTTGTCAGAGAGAAAACAGCCTGTAAATGTAGGATGGAGGCATTCATACAAACAAACATTAAGAAGTCAAAACATCTAGGAAGAAATTTACAGTTACATCATCAATAAAACCTGACCTTTCAGTTGGAATATTCATTTGCAAAGATTTAGCTACTGATGTCCACTGGGAGGAAACATTCTTACCTTTTAGTTCATTCTTTAACTGTAACTCAGGGTAAATATACACAAATATTGACGGGGATAGCTTCTCCTCGGAGAAAGCAAACGTTTGATTGTTGCCATTGACTGTCAATGCACCAATTCCTTTTCCAGGACTCTGAAACATATTTTGCTTTTTTGTCTCCAGGTCGAGGAAACAGATATTATCCCCACATTTGTAACATACTGTTTTTTTGTCAACAAACTCGATACTCTTGTTTGTAAAACCTCGTATCCACCTAGAGGAACAAAAAAACAACAGCAAATTATTAAGTTAACGTTAGCTATTCACGGTTCGTGCCTCTCAAGTTTAGCATACAACGTTAGCTAACATTACACAGGTTACGGCGGTTAGCATCCTACGCTAAAACCAGGATATTTAAATAAGGGTTGAGATAAAACTGTGATGAAAACGTTAGATTAATTAAACATTGAGACGTGTATTTGTAAAAACAACATACCTGACATCGAAACTTCCAATGCCATCCATTTCAAGCTAAGAAATATCTTCACATACAGGTAAAGTGAACGTTGCGTATCCCTGGCAACCAGAAAACTTATGGCTTCTTCTTTTGCTGGTTTTACGGCGGACATCCAGTTTTTCGGCTTTACCGCCACCTTGTGCTACAGAGTGTGGATCAGTCAATAGAGTTGGAGTCCCCACTTCCCACGCAAAATAAATAAATGTGGTAAAAAAAAATGTACAATTAAAAAAAAACACATTCTACATTAACCTGTAATTAATCTTTAATGTTTCTACCTCAACAATTCACTCAAATTCACCTTGCCATTACAAATGAATAATTTGCCCAAATTTATAGTTTGTATTGGATGTGATATTAGAGCTTATGCTTATTATTAAGTTATATTCAGGCATAAATCATTGTGCTTAGTCATGTAACACGTTAATGAAACTGCATTATTTGTCTCTCCGGGAGTGCCGCTGCACCCAGTCTTGATCAGAATAAGAAAACTCCATGGCAACCATGCTGTCTTGCTATTGGCTGATGGGCTCTATCTGACGCGCCCTTACCGGAAGGAAGCTATACATAAATTTCAGCAACTTATATCGTTCTATACACAGTTTTATCCACTTTTCGTGCCAAGACTCTCTTACTCTCAGCACCCGAAGTGTAACCATGTCGACAGAAAGGTCTTTTGCCAAAGGTAAGAACGTTACGTCATGTGTTTGACCGCCCGTTGATACGACTTCCTGAGGGAGTTTATTGCCGTTAACGTTACGTTAAAAAGACTCCAGCGAGTCGCTATGACTCGCCTTTCTCAGACTCACGATGAGTCAGCATTTTTTAGCCAATGTCTGACAATTAGTGGATTGAACTGAATCCAAATAGATACCGACTCTTTGGTAACGTTAATTATCTGCAACCACTGAAAGCAATGCGTCTTTAAGACTGAAGGACTGCAGTCTGATGTGAGTGGTTACAAATGTATATCCGAGAAGTGTTTACTTCCGGGTAATTTACTGACGTCTACGTCTCACTTTGTAAAGGTTACACCATTCGCTCATCAAAAAAAAGTTGACAGTAAAAAATAAAAGCATTGAGGGTGAAAGCAGACTGCAATGTTGTCAGTTGTCAGGTGTAATTGTAAAATACTTCGTTACCAGCAGTAAGTCTTGCCCTCAAAGAGACGAGGGGTATTGTCAGTAAATGTTCTTACAAACTGATGTTTAACTTTCATATCACAGAATTATTTTCACTTTGATAGTGTGTATCGTATATAGTATTTATTTACTGGCAGTTAAATCTATAAAAAGTCATCACACATTCCATATCTTTGTCATGCAGATCACAAATGTACAAACTAATAACTGCCACTGTAAGATACATTTATATAAAGTAAGTGTACAATGGGAACACTCAATTTATGCACAAGTACCAAAAGGAATGCTCAAATTCATCAAGCCTAAATATTCTTATTACTCCCTACGGATGATTCAATGGTAAATCAAATCTCGTCTTCAACTGCTAAATGGGAAAACTCTAAAATAAATTGGCCCAAATAAAGCCAGCTCACCGTTTCAGTTGTCTGTCTTTTTTTTTTAATGTATACTCTATTTTTCATTGTCTGTATCGATTTATACTTTTTTGCGCTTATTCTGGCATAAATGATTGTGCACAGTCATGTAATGACACTGCATTATTTGTCTCTCAGGGAGTGCTGCACCGGGTCCTGTCCCCAAGGGCCACATCAGACTCTACAGCATGAGATTCTGCCCCTTCGCCCAGAGGGCCAGATTAGTGCTGAGTGCCAAAGGGATCAAGTAAAGACACGTTTTAATATGCTTTTGTTTAATAAAAAAGCTTCGCTTGTCCAAAACTTGGAGCAAAACGTGTTCTTTTTTTTGTACGTGTTTTTTTTCTCTCAGACATGAGATTATCAACGTTGACCTGACAGACAAACCCGACTGGTTCCTCGAGAAGAATCCTCTTGGTCTGGTTCCAGTACTGGAGACATCTGCTGGTGAGGTGATAATGGAGTCTCCCATCACCTGTGACTACCTGGATGAAGTTTACCCGGAGAGGAAGCTGCTTCCTTCCTCTCCTTTTGGTAAAGCTCAACAGAAGATGATGCTAGAGGATTTTTCTAAGGTACCCTCTATTAAAGACGTCTACGGTTTTGTTTACTCTTTACTAATCCCAATGCCACTGTTTACTACAGGTCATACCGTACTTTTACAAGATTCCGATGCTCAAAAAGAAGGGTGAAGACGTCTCAGGACTGGAAGCTGAACTGAAGGAGAAATTTTCCAAATTGGATAAGGTGATTTTGCAAAGTCTAGTGCTCTGGGTTCTTTGTATGTTCACCGATGTGATCTGGTAATGATCATTGAGCACAAGTGTGGATGTGTGAGACTATGCATCCTCCAGAGAAATGAGTAACGCGAGTTCCCCCGTGTGTCTCCGCTGACTGCACATGGTTAGTTTGCAGTACAATGCTGATAAACGTGTTTTTTTTCTAGGACCTGGTTAACAAGAAGACCAAGTTCTTTGGTGGGGATTCCATCACAATGATCGACTACATGATGTGGCCTTTTTTTGAGAGGCTTGAGAGCTTTGAACTGAAATAGTAAGTAATTAAATACTTTCTCAAGACATTCAATAATAAATACATTTTATTCATGGAAGCATTTCCTTCATTGACCGTCATGATGAGCCAAAATACATATGCATGACAGTACAAAAGTAAGGCATACAAGAAAGAGCTGGGAATCTCAATCAGAACAGAGTGAACCAGTCTTCCTCTTTTACCACATCGACTAAGTCATATTTCACGTGGCGCCGTATGTTCATGTGTTGTAATTATGTGAATGATTTGATTCCCGTTGTGTTTTCAGCTGCCTCGACGGCACACCTGAGCTGAAGAAGTGGACGGAGCGAATGTTGGAGGACATGGCTGTCAAAGCCACAATGCACAGTCAGGACACCTTCAAGGCCTTCCACGCGTCCTACGTGGATGGGAAGCCCAACTACGACTATGGCCTCTAGGGGGGAAAAAGGGATAGCCTTAAAACATCCCTTTTTTTTAAATTGTATACGCCATAATAATTTTCACTCTAATTCAAGGGCCCTGTTGGTTTTTTATAACTTTGATGAAATAGGAAAATATATATATTGTTGCACATACTTATATTTTAGATGAGGTTCAGTGAGTGAATGCTACATTTCTATGATGATGCTCTTCCTCCAATAAAAACTGTATACAACGCTGACATTTTTCTGTGTTTTATATTGAGTAAGAAGTACACTTCGTTTTTTCCTGCCTGACTACACAGGGTGGTTTAATTTAATAAACTAAGGACAACTGTACAACACAACAGGCAAAATAAATGCTTTTCTAGTAAGTACTACAAAGCATAATTAATAGCTGCCTTTCACAGTATGAGAACAAAAGCACTGCTATACAGTTTGAACCGGCGTAATAGAAGATGTATTTCTGTTAAATGTCCCGATTGACAAAAGCGTGTTGGATTTTCTATTAAAAAAGGTAAAAGAAGTGCATTTCAAAAATGTGTACAAGTGCAAAAAAGCGGTCTTCAGGTGGTAGTTGGTGAGGCCGCTCAGCCCCGTGGCCCCGTGAACGCTGTCTGCTTTCTGTGCAGCAAGGTGACGACCTGGAGGCAGTGCAGATGACAGGAATTCGGCAGGAGGAGTTTGGAGAAGTGCTTCAGCAAACTAAATACTGTTTCATTGTCAACAAACTCGATTCTCTTGTTTGTAAAACCTCGTATCCACCTAGACTCTAGATTTTTTTGTCCCTCTAGGTCCTAGAGGGACAAAAAAATAACAGCAAATGATTAAGTTAACGTTAGCGATTCACGGTTCGTGCCTCTCGAGTTTAGCATATAACGTTAGCTAACATTACACAGGTTACGGCGGTTAGCATCCTACGCTAAAACCAGGATTTTTAAAATAGGGTTGAAATAAAACTATGATGAAAACGTTAGAATAATGGTGCGGAATAAACATTGAGACGTGTATTTGTAAAAACAACATAACTGACTTCGAAACTTCCAATGCCATTCATTTCAAGCTAAGAAATATCATCACATACAGGTAAATTGAAATTATGTTGCGTATCCCTGGCAACCAGAAAACTTCTTCTTTTGCTGGTTTACGGCGGTTTGCATCCAGTTTATCAGCGCGTTACCGCCACCTTGTGCTACAGAGTGTGGATCAGTCAATAGAGTTGGAGTCCCCACTTCCCACGCACAATAAATACATGTGGTAAAAAAAGAAAAGTATAATAAAAAAATAAAAAAACATTCTACATTGACCTGTAATTAATCTCCAATGTTTCTACCTCAATAATTCACTCAAGTTCACCTTGCCAGTAGAAAGTAATAATTTGCCCAGATTTATAGTTTGTATTGGATGTGATTTTAGAGCTTATGTACAGAGCAGTAACATAAGCGAAAGTTATATTCAGGCATAAATGATTGTGCTTAGTCATGTAACACGTTAATGAAACTGCATTATTTGTCTCTCCGGGAGTGCCGCTGCACCCAGTCTTGATCAGAATAAGAAAACTCCATGGCAACGGTGCTGTCTTGCTATTGGCTGATAGGCTCTATCTGACGCGCCCTTACCGGAAAGAAGTTACACATACATTTCAGCAATGCGTTACCTAATATCGTTTTATACTCATTTTCTCCACTTTTCGTGTTAAGACTACCTTACTCTCAGCACCCGAAGTGTAACCATGTCGACAGAAAGGTCTTTTGCCAAAGGTAAGAACGTTACGTCATGTGTTTGACCGCCCGTTGATACGACTTCCTGAGGGAGTTTAATGCCGTTAACGTTGCGTTAAAAAGACTCCAGAGAGTCGCTATGACTCGCCTTTTTCAGACTCACGATGAGTCAGCATTTTTTAGCCAATGTCTGACAATTAGGGGATTGAACTGAATCCAAATAGCCACCGACTTCTTTCCAACTTGAGTAACGTTACTTATCTGCAAACACTGAAAGCAATGCGTCTTTAAGACTGAATGACCGCATGTGCGTGATTACAAATGTACAGGTGTAATTGTAAAAGAAAGACATTTACGAGGTTCTTTACCAGCAGTAAGTTTGTACTTTGCTACTATTAAATGTCCTGCCCTCAAAAAGAAGAGGGGAATTGTCAGTAAATACCACAGAATTATTTCAACTTTGTTATTGGATGTCGTATAGTATTTATTTACTGATAGTGAAATCTATAAAAAGTCAACACACATTTCCAAACCAATAACTGCCACTGTAAGATACATTTATATAAAGTACTTTTTTTAAGTAAAAGAATAAGCATGAAATGTGAAAAAAAAGTTATGCTCAAGTACCAAAAGGAATGCTCAAATTCATCAAGCCTAAATATTCATATTACTCCCTACAGCTGTTACAATTGCAAATCTAATCTCATCTTCAATTGCTAAATGGAAAAACTCAAATAAAGCCAGCTCACCGTTTCAGTTGTCCCCGTCTTTTTTTTTTCTCCAAAAATTAATCTATTTTTCACTGTCTGTATTGGTTATAATTTTTTGAGCTTATTCGGGCATAAATGATTGTGCACAGTCATGTAATGGCACTGCATTATTTGTCTCTCAGGGAGTGCTGCACCGGGTCCTGTCCCCAAGGGCCACATCAGACTCTACAGCATGAGATTCTGCCCCTTCGCCCAGAGGACCAGATTAGTGCTGAGTGCCAAAGGGATCAAGTAAAGACACGTTTTAATATGCTTTTGTTTAAAACCATAGCTTCACTTGTCCAAAACCTTTTATGTACTGTACAACATGTTTTTTTCTCTCAGACATGAGGTTATCAACATCCACCTGAAGGACAAACCCGACTGGTTCCTCGAGAAGAATCCTCTTGGTCTGGTCCCAGTACTGGAGACATCTGCTGGTGAGGTGATAATGGAGTCTCCCATCACCTGTGACTACCTGGATGAAGTTTACCCGGAGAGGAAGCTGCTTCCTTCCTCTCCTTTTGGTAAAGCTCAACAGAAGATGATGCTAGAGGATTTTTCTAAGGTACCCTCTATTAGAGACTTCTACGGTTTTGTTTACTCTTTACTCTTTAATAATCCCAATGCCACTGTTTACTACAGGTCATACCGTACTTTTACAAGATTCCGATGCTCAAAAAGAAGGGCGAAGACGTCTCAGGACTAGAAGCTGAACTGAAGGAGAAATTTTCCAAATTGGATAAGGTGAGTTTGCAAAGTCTAGTGCTCTGGGTTCTTTGTATGTTCACCGATGTGATCTGGTAATGATCATTGAGCACAAGTGTGGATGTGTGAGACTATGCATCCTCCAGAGAAATGAGTAACGCGAGTTCCCCCGTGTGTCTCCGCTGACTGCACATGGTTAGTTTGCAGTACAATGCTGATAAAAGGGTTTATTTTCTAGGACCTGGTTAACAAGAAGACCAAGTTCTTTGGTGGGGATTCCATCACAATGATCGACTACATGATGTGGCCTTGGTTTGAGAGGCTTGAGAGCTATGAACTGAAATAGTAAGTAATTAAATACTTTCTCAAGACATTCAAAAATAAATAAATTTTATTCATGGAAGCATTTCCTTCATTGACCATCATGAAGAACCAAAATACATATGCGGTACAGTACAAAATACAAGAGCTGGGAATCTCAATCAGAACCTCTTGTTCCACATCGGCCGTATGTTCATGTGTTGTAATTATGTGAATGATTTGATTCCCGTTGTCTTTTCAGCTGCCTCGACGGCACACCTGAGCTGAAGAAGTGGACGGAGCGAATGTTGGAGGACATGGCTGTCAAAGCCACAATGCACAGTCAGGACACCTTCAAGGCCTTCCACGCGTCCTACGTGGACGGGAAGCCCAACTACGACTATGGCCTCTAGGGGGGAAAAAGGGATAGCCTTAAAACATCCCTTTAAAAAGAAATTGTATACATCATATTCATTTTTATGCTAAGTGGGGCCGTGTTTTTTTTTTTATAACTTTGATGAAATGGGAAAATTATATATATATATATATATATATATATATATTATAGTATATAGTTGCAAATACTCCTATTTGAGATACGGTTCAGTAAAGAGAATGCTACACTTTTATGATGTTGCTCTTCCTCTAATAAAAACTGCATTTAAAAAAAATTCTGTTTTTTTTATATTTAATTGAAATACACTGGGTGGTTTAATTAATAAACTAAAGACAACTGTACAACAGGCAAAATAAATGCTTTTCTAGTAATATTACAAAGCATAACTAATAGCTGCCATTCACAGTATGATAACAAAAGAACTGCTATACTGTTTGAACCGGCATAATAGAAGAGGTATTTCTGTTAAAAAATTGACAAAAGTGCATTGCATTTTCTACTAAAAAAGGTAAAAGTGCATTAAGAAATCACCTTTTCAATTTGATATTTACAGCTTTTAAAATGTAAAGCAATCTACTGGAAAATCTGTCTGGGTTATACCACATGAACGTTTCAGTAGCAAGCCTTCAGATTAAAAATAACTGCACACAAGACTTTACAAACAACCGACTGAAATTCTGCCATGGGGCGTTTGGAGCCCCTTTAGTAACACTGGTTACCTTGTCGAGTCTAAAATTACTTCATATCCGCTGTAATAAAATACGTACAAGTGTCATTTGAGTCATCGTGCGACTATTTGTAAACCCTGGATGCTTATTAAGTCGCAAAAAGAAACACAGACGCTCATCTAATCTGGTGTGTGACGCTGGCGGTGCGCGCGCACGTGTACTCTCGTATGAGCGCGGGCGCGTTCCTTAACATCTCGTTGAAATGCCCGACCGTCGCCGCGTAACGCTCCCTGTGCAACACCAGGCACCGGAACAGATTCACGGGCTCCGCCGCGCGGATCACCTCGGGCACGCCGACCTCTTCCGGCACCTTACTGTTCCCGACCAGCGCGTGATGGAGCCTCTTCTGGCGAAGGCTCGCGCGCACGAAGCCCAGCACGTCCCGCAGCCTGCGCTCCGTGGCGCCGGCGCTCCACTCGGACGGCCTCGTGGTCAGCAACAAGTGCAACAGAGCGGTCTTCAGGTGGTAGTTGGCGAGGCCGCTCGGCCCCGTGAGCGCTGTCTGCTTTCTGTGCAGGAAGGTGATGACCTGGAGGCAGTGCAGATGACAGGAATTCGGCGGGAGGAGCTTGGAGAAGTGCTTCAGCAAACGCCCCTCGTGGACGGCTAAAGAGACGGGCCAGCAAGCGTCGGGGGAGCCGGTCCCGCAATCTGACGGGAAGTGGGAGACGAAATACGCGTCCGTGTCCTCGAAGCGAACCGCCGGTATGACGTTCACTAGGATCGCTTTCCCTGAGCGGAACCGGATCTTCAGGGCGCCGGCGGCGTCCAGGTGGCGAAAGGTCACCTCGAAGTCGTACTTGTGCGAGATGCGTCGCCACGCTCTGGTTACCGCGACCTGGAACCACTTGACGACCCGCTCTTTGGCCAAGCAGCGCGTGTCCCCGGAGCACAGCTCCAGCGGCGGCTCGTGGGCGGCGCCGCGGTCCTCTTTGAGCGGGTTGTCCTCGCCGTGCAGCATACAGAGCACGTCCTCCCCCATGTCCGCCGAGCCGCAGATGCAGCCCTCCTCGTTCTCCCCGAAGCGGCTCACCTTTATCCCGCCGCAGCCCGGCTGCGTGTCCGGGGCCGCGCCGCCGCACCACAGGTGGAACTGGAAGGAGTACGGACCCGGAGGGGCGAAGGGCACGATGAGGTCACACGTCAGCGGCTCGCCCACCTTCCACGACTCGAACACGCTCCCGATCCCGACGAAGTCCCCAACCTCCATGTCTGCGCGCCCGGCGCACACGCTCCTGAGCGAGTCCGCCAACTCGCCGGCGAAGCCCCCGACGAAGTCCCTCACCCTCCAGTGGTCGCGGGCCGAAGCGTAGGTGCATTTGTCGCAGAAGTCGCTCAGGGCGTCCTTGTCCAGCGCCACGGTCCTCGGGGTGACGGGCGATCCGCTTTCGTCCTCATCCTCGACCGGCCAGGCGTCCGCGTCGGTGTCGGCCGGCGCCCTGCACACCTCCACGGCGAAGAATACGGCGAAAGACACGGCGCTCCAAAAGTACCAGCCGTAACCTTCCGGCGGGCCGGCTTCTCCCTGCTCCGAGTCCAGCTGCGAGAGCTCCCTGTCCAGCCGCGCCTGCTCCATTTCCAGCCTCTCCTCGTGCTGCCGCATGCGCGCCATCAGCCCCTCGTCCTGGTCCGGAGCCTTGCCGTGGTCTTGGGTAAAGAGCGAGGGGTGGTTCAATATGGCAGCGGCCACCACCACGCACGCTCGTGCGATGGCCCCCTGCATCTTCAGCTGGTTTCCAGCCAGCGCATTTAGGCTTTAGGCACGGCGCGGTGGTCCAGACAGCTGCAGCACAGATCCTGAAAGAAAATTTAGAAAAGAAGAAAAAAAATGGTTTTAATTATTTTTGTGTGCCATTTGCCCAAAAAATGTTTGGATGTATTTAATTAAATTAATGAAATATCATAGTGTGTCTACACTGCTTTTTATTTGTGTTAAGCACACATTGTACCTCTAAATATAGTGACACTGGGAGTGACGCACTCTTCCAGTATCAGACCGTGCAACATGGGAGGAAGGAAGATTGGTCCCTTTGGTCCCATTGGTCCCCCTTCTCTGATAACCCGCTATGGTGACCAACATTGTTGCCGTCAGCGTTTACATCCTGTTAACATTTTGTCCAAAATCAAGTGAGAAAGCGCCACCCTTTTTGAAAAATGTCCACCAAACAAAATCCAGCTTCTAAGGCAAACAATGCGGGGAACACAATTATATTCTTTCCTGGATGTCAGATGACCGACAGGTCATGCAATATATTAGAAGAGGAAATGACACAAGTCTCTTGCTTAAGTTCCAGGCATTTAGTAAAAGTTATAGAGAAAACTTCCCACTGCACTGGTGAGGATAGTCTGAATTATGATCTTCTATATATACACACAGTCTTAAAAACGGCGCTTTCCTTCGACAAACTAAGAACATAAAATGGGAAGCATGTTATGATCTCACTGTTAGACCATGTGAATATGAGCGGTTCTGTCAAACTTGTGTTTTAAAATGACAGCAGTAATGGCTGCATGTGGAAACTTCCCATGACTTACTCACTGGGCTCTTTTCCAACACTTACATGGTTCGGTCCATCCAAACAAACTCAGTCAGAGAGAGAGAGACAGAGGGAGAGAAAGAGGGGCCAGTGCAAATAACTTGCGATCATCTATTGTTACAGAACATGTAGTCCACATAAACAAAAGCAGGATCCTTAGCTTCTCAATTGTCCTCAAAAACATTTCTAGTAGAACGTTAAATGCCAATGCCACTGTGTAAAATACTACTTCATGTACTGCAAGCGTTACTGTCAGCAAGCACCATGTGCCGCTGTTTGTGTCGGAGGCGACTTTGATTAACAAAGGTTGAACAATTATGAAGAGTTATGCTGATCCTTTTTGTATTAAACAATATAATCTGTCATGTAGCCAGTATTTACAGCTGATAAATGCATGTAGTACATACTATGTCTCGTAAAATAAATATATCAAAAAGGTAAGAGTAAATGGAAATTGACTTACTAAATTAAAGTCAGTTGTGTAAGGTAACAACGTTCATTAACAAAGCTCGCTACATTTTGAGACACATTATTGCAAATATAATTCTACTCAACTACATTTCAGAGGGTAATACTGTACTTGAGTTTATCAATATATTTTTGGACGCATCATTACAGATAACAACTTTCACCATATTAAAGTAATTTATACATGGTTGCCTCAGTAATTAAAATACAGTAGCATGACACAAATTAATTGGAATTTGAACACTATAGAAAATGCGCACTTTATATACCCTGCAGTACGGTACTACATTAACACACGTTTGCACGTGTAGTACATTTGTAGGCCTAAAAGCAAAGTTAAGAAAAGAAACACCCGCTATGACGCCATGGTGCACAGTGACGTCGTCTTGCTCCCATGGCCAACGGTTACCACGTCGGTTGTCCTGGCAACAAAATATGAATCCGCTCATCGGGGAAATGTCGCAGCAACAAAAAAAAGCACTTTTCCAGCCACGTGACTCACTTCTCTTTTCTAGCAACGTGAGTCACGTCACTGGTAACACGGCGCGCGCTGTAGCGGGGTGGGTTTTTAAAAAAGCGTAAATTAGTAACGGGCATCATTTTGGGGCACAAGCCATGAGAAGTTAGATTAAAAGAGGTGTAAAAGGTGTAAGAAGGAGCTGGTAAACTTACTTCCGCGCGGTGCTCTGTGCAAGTTCATGGCGATGAACTCCGCCTCGGATGAAAGCAGCCTCATCAAACTCGTGTGAGCAACGAGAGGGAAACAATTTCACAGCGCTTTGCTAAAGTTCCGGACTGCGCGCTCCACCCGTAGACAGAGACACCGCCCATATCCCCCTTTTTCAGCCCAAACAGGCACCCCGGCTGATGTCCGTGCAGCTCCAGCACTCTGAGGGAGTTTTTTTGTAATTCTTTCTAGAGTAACAACATTTGCAGAAGTCACTCAACTGTCCATTGCACTTTGACTGTAACTCTGCAATTTAGTGTGCCCTATATTTATTTCCCATTAGGCTCAAATCCACATTTGAATGCAAAACATATGGCATTGTACGTAAATAAAAAGAGCACATATAATAATGATAATGTTAGTTTCAAAATTGAGCTATTTCACATGTGAGTAGAATTTCTTTTTTTCAACTTTGTAAATGGAGAGCATCACATGTGAGAAGTTAACTCTTTCATAACTTACTATTATCTAGTAAGTAGGCAAATTATTTGAACACAGCCTTCTTGGGAACAGATCGTAACAACAATCCCAATTTTGGCTTTTAGAAGCAGAACTCTACCGACCTACAGTCATGAAAATACATTAAAATGAGGCGCTTCGTCATTAGACAGTGGGAATCTTAAGGGGACATTGACCTCAACAAATACGTACAATTGAATGCTTTTCAAGGTGGTAAATCACACCGGTGCCACTGCTAATGATAAATATCTCGTCTCACACATACCATGTAGAGCTACTGAGGATATGTTTTTGTGTCTTAAGTCATCAACACCACGCTTCACTAATTATAAATGACAATCCCTTTTGTTGTACAAGCAGGGCGCCATTTTGTTGATACTTATATAGAATACAATTATTTTAAAATGTAAAGGGTGCAGTAATGTAACTTTTGTACAAAACAAGAGCGGGGAAAAGACGATTGGAATAAGAATACATATTTTAAGTGCTTTTAAAGAAGTAACCCAGCCTGTATTTTGGTGTATGAATTGCACAACAGAATTTTTTTAATGTGGAACAAATCAAATGACTATATATACAGTTAGTGCAACAGGCCTACAATATATTTTAATAGTTCCTAGAAATAAAGATGTAATGTGCTATTCTGGGTTCAGGATTTGTTGCGCATGGCTGAATAGGAATCGGTCTTTGAACAAAGAGAGAATAGAAACTAGACCACTCACAACACATTAGGAACCAAAAGTGAAATGTTCTTTAAAAATACATTTAATGAGGTAAAATATGCATACAAGCTGTGGCCCCCAATGGAACTTTCCACACCCTCAGAAGCGCATCGTCCAAAGGACAAGGACCGTATCTTTTTAAAAACTGAATATCACAGTGGTCTTTAAAAATCAAACAATAAATTATGATTTTACAAAGTTCATGTTCAGACCAGAGAGTGTTCTCAACCAAATTAAAAAATAATAATAATTCACACAGACAACAGCGCAAATATTTACGAAGCGATCACAAGCAACACATTCAAGTAGAATCTTCAAGGCAATAGTTCTATAATCTTCTCTGCTTTGCCCCTTTTGTCAAGGTCCTGAAGGCTCTTGACCAAGATATTCGAGGCTTCCTTTCCCTGCTTCTCCACCCAGATATTTAGTAGTTCAAGTGCCTGCTCCAGACTATCATTAGGATGGTTGAGTAGACAAGACTCAATAACAGCGTTTTGTATGCCGCTGCGTGTTGCTATAGCCTTCGCATCGTTCCATCCAATAATTCGTGCAATGTCAGGCAGGTAAGGTTGGAGATCAACAACTGGAGCTACGTGAAAGACGGGAAAAGTGGGGATTAATGTGATCAAACACACAACATAATACAAAGTCACATAGAGGCATTTTGATTCTGACGGACAGAAAACATAAATTTCCAGACCTCTCACATCTTACAGGTTTTTAGAGATTCATTAAGGTCTGGTGCTCTGCTAATCAGTTAGGAATAAGCACTCAGAAAACATCATGTTCCTCACTACTTGGTTAGGACGGGACTAAACAACATACAACCCTTCCACGCAGAAATCATCTAACTTACGGACAACATCAGACTGAATAATGAGATGAAATGAAATGTTCTGGGACTTCTCCTACCTGTGAGAGGCTGCATCTCCTGAGGAACAAAATAAGAATGAATGTTACATTTAGAACAAATTACAACTCTACAGTATTAACATGAAAGATTGTTTGCGCAGGCTTTAAAATACGTCAAAGCACAACAGAAGTGACACAGAGCAAGCACACCAACACGGACAGCAACGGCTTCAGACAACTAACCTGTACCTCTTATAGAAACGGAAGCTTAGAGGGGGTTAGAGGAGAGATGGAAAAGTGTTTGTCACACATGCACGTGTGAAAATGGAGGACCCAAACTGCTTAACGACTGGCCAGAGGGTTATAAATGGAACAGAAGTAATAACTGGAGAACAACTTACCACATCAGGAGCACTTGTTACGCCCATGTTCCCATTTCTCTTCCCTACTAAGATAGGTGATGAAAAAAATCACAGATATATTATTAGGTGGATACTAAAACGTTTAAATTGAACATGAACGGAACCTCTGGTGATGTACTAATACTCACGGTGGCGTTTCAACATAAAAAAGCCTACAAGAAGAAGTCCAATCACGACTATTGAGACAAGGCCAATTATTATGCCGGTTTTATTTACCCCTGAAACACAAAGACACATTATATCTCAGCACAAACAAAAATGATGACGGATCTGATTATATATAACTTGGCAATCTACAAACTAGGGCCATCACAATGCAAGTACCTTCCGTTTGGCCGCAGACCGTGTTATTGTTGGCTGTGCAGGCGACTTTGATGCCCTCCGGACACCTTTGACCAAAAGAAAATCAAGTGTGAGTGAGAAAAATGTACCATTTCTTTAAGATCATAGTGGCAGGTCTGTGGGGACGAGTCAACAAACACAGCGTGACCCTGTTTTGAAGACAGAAGCTTTACATGCATCTTCTAGTTCGGGGACATTAAGAGGCGGCAGAACTTACTCTTCGCAAGGGTGGCAGATTCTACACTTTTCTGTGCCGTCGCTGCTGCAATAGTGATCCTTTTTACATCTGCACTTAGCGTCCCGAGCAGGGGTACAGGCTTCCTCCACCTCCAGATTGGCTGAAAGGACGGTAAAAACACACACATGACATCAGAGAGGTCGACCGAACTTTACATGGCTTTGAACTGCATTTTTTCTTGGAAAACAGCCGTTTTCCGTCACGCGTGTACCATTGGGTTGTGAGCAGGATGAGCAGAGCTCACAGGACCTCAGGCTGTTAGGCTGAATGCTGTACGTATTTGGAGGACAGTGTTCGCATTTCCCGTGCTGTAGATTGGCAGTGCAGTGCTCCTTCAGGTAATGACCTACAGTATGGAAACAAAAATAACAATGTTTCACGTGTCCACGTTTGTCCATATCTTTAAATGAATGTGACAGGCCCGTGTCCCAACAACACAGGCGTTAACCTCTTCTTGAGGCGCTGTCACCTCTAAGGGCTCTCAACCATGACGTTATTCTTCTTGCACTAGCTAATAGATCTTGGGTCATTTGCCACTTTCTTCATTCACCAGATTTCACCAGATAGGTTGGAAGTGATCTAAATATAAATACAGACTGTGTGTTAACGACCAGGTCACTTACCGGCACTACACAGACAACATAACCTTCCGCCGTAGCCGTACGTTCCGTCCACACACGAACTGTTTGCTGTGCTCCCCTCGGCGGAGGACTCGGCTCTGGAAAGGAAGCGACGAAACCGAAAGTAAATTTTATTACGCGATTATAAAAGTAGCGAGATAACTAACAAATAGCTTCACGTAATGTCCCCGTTAATGAGTTCGGCGGTTGATGTATCACGCGGGCCTCTGAACTCAGGTGTTGACCACGTAAAGCACACGAACCGGGCGCTCGCGCAGCTGTACGTTAACAGGCCGTCACACCGGGTAACACCGGACGCCCGGTGACACGCTGACTTACGGTAACAGCTCACAGACTTTTGTTCATTCTTACATTTGTTCACATGTACTTACAGGAACACGCAGAGGGAGAGCAGCGCGCACAGGGCGGGGAACTCGCTGGAAGCGGCCGCCATCGGCGTCTCCTACTCAAACGAAAGTGACGCGGTTTTCTGCCGAGAGTTTTCGGAGGATGAGGGATCCGCCCCGCGAGGAGGCGCCGCCACAACCGGGGGATTACTTTTTCTCAGTTTGTGACTCGTGACTACGTATAGCCTGTGAATAACACATTTGACGTGTTGGTCTCAACTAAATGTTGGCAACCGTATGTTGTTGTGTGCTATATGTTGACATTTACGGTATTAAACAAGAAGCCGGTATAAAAGCTGTTGACTGGAGTTGTTTTAGGGTAGAATTCTGACTAATCTTGTACAAAAAATGAATGCTTTTACTGTACAGTTAGTTAGATAATTAATTAATTAAGTAAAAAAAATATATATATAAGTTGAAAATGCCCATTTCTAAATATTTGAACCGGCAAGGATACTGAATATGAAGTATTTTACAAATTTCTCCAAAGTTAAAGGTACCGTAAATGTCTGCGTATACGTGCACTAAAATTCCAGTGTCCGCTTGAGTTGACCGCATTCATGAACCATCTCGGGAATGGTTTAAAGAGGGCCCAAAATACAGGGACATAGAATATACCATAAATATATTAATTAATTAATAATTCTAAATTTGTTTCAATGCATGATGCTGGGAATATGTTTCTAGTTGTTGTTTTTTGTAAGAATCCAAGCTCAAACTCACATTATCTGCATTGGAATAAGTTACAGCCCTTAAAAATAAATAAAAAGCCATGAGCATTTGTTTGGTGTGAAGATTAGTCTGTGCGAAACTCAAATTGTGCCACTAGGAGGTGGCATTGCTCTTTGTATACGATGACAGGCGGAGTTTGCTAAAAATGATATTCAGTGATGCATATTCAAACTAGATTGTTTAAAATATTCAATACCAACAGCAGATTTGCCATACAACAGAAACTGCCTGTAGACATAAACTACCCAGCTTTACTGCATGCACTGTGTTTGTAATTCATTCCTTTTAAATCTCTGCAGTACTTTTATTGTGTTATGAGCGCCCGGTTGTAAAGTTTAGAACATGCATGTTTGCCGTATCAGCAGCACCTCATACTGACTCATTTCTGGCTTATTCTCTTCTTGGACAGGTAATTTGCAAAATACAGATATGGCGGTTATGTCGGTAAGCAAAGCACCACACAGCTGGATTTCGGCAACCCCTCTGGCCATAACAATACATGCATCCATATAATCGTACTCTTTGGTTTATAACGTTATTTTGGAGTGAGTTAATGATGTCCTCATGTGCTATACGAGTCATTTCTGTAGCAGGAAATGCTTTCTTTCTAAATGAATGCCTCACTCCCACCCTATACTAAATAAATGCCATATTTGTTTGATCTCTGCCAAGTGTAGTTAACAGCAAATTCATCTTGGAACAAAAGTGAAGGAAAAAGTATTTGGCTGGGGAATAAGAACTTAACTTGAAGGAGAACTCCGGTGGGATTTGGTTGTTTTTTCAAGTGTATCAAATTTCAGGTCTTTGTAGTCCCAGTGAGTCCCAGTGAGTCCCAGTGTCGGATTGGTACCAGTCTGCTGCTCGCTCATTTGGCTAATTTACAGAGCAAACACACACACACACACACATAGAGGTGGTTTACAAAATCATATAATGAAAAGTCCTAGCGACCCGAGCAGCGTGGCCTTGGGTGTCGGTTCGGTCTTCTGGCCAGTCGACCATTTTGATCCAGACTGAAATATTTTAACAACTAGTGGATGGAGGACCATGACAATCATTACAGATGTTTGTGGTCACCGGATGAAGACCAATGCATTTTAACGATCCCCTGACTTTTCTCTTGTTTGAGTGAAACGTTTCCATGACTGTAATTTATTTTGTACTGTTAAAACGGAGCAGAGTTAAAACGGCTTAGTGCACAGCCGAGTCCGGGACAGCAAGTAGACCACGCCGGATTGATCTTGCAATTAATTCTGCAGCTCTTTCATCATCATTCATTCTCCCCTTTCCTTTGCATTTGCACATGTATTTGGTACTTGAAGGACAGATGCAAGTTATATGATGTGACAGTGAAGGCGATAGTTTCACTCCGTTTTTTCAAGTACCATTTAATATGATGTACCACGAAAAGAGATATATATGCAAAACTACCCCCCCCGCTCTGCTCAACTGCCGCAAAGCCCAAAAGCCGCAGAACCAACAGGAGAAAAGTGCGGCTGGTGCATTTCGACCCCGTGGAAAGACGTTATCATCAACGTGTCCCCCCCCTCCCTGTCGGCCCCGGCCCGTATGCAAGATAAGGCTAATGCCAGGCGGAAAGTGGTTGCGATTCCTCCCGCCCACTAATGTTCATTAAAGTCGTATTGCGACATAGTCATTTTGATTGATTCCAGTTAACAATTATCCAGACGCACTAAAGGTCCTTTGATGGGAACTGGGTCAGAACATTGTGAACCTAAAAACTCGAAAGAACCTGTTAAGCAACCTGTTTTTTTTTCCTCCCAGAAATGTGACTGCATGCTTATGTAAGTGGCCCCTTTAAACACCCAAATCATTTACAATGTCTCACACTGCACATTCAACGCTCCACCGTTTATATATTCTACTTTAAAGTCATGCTTCTTCTGTAACCTGAGCCGGGGCCGCTCCTTCTAAAGGGACTCTTAGGCCTGCAGGTAGTAATCAAACTGCATGAATGCCCTGAGGGAAGAATGGTGAAAACTACATTTGCAAAAGGCATAGGCTTCGCTCTTTACATTCACAGCAGCTACACTGCTGCGACTTGACATTCAAATGTAACCACCGAGACACTTTCCACTTTCTTTTCTTTTTTTTTTCTGCCCGAAAGTGAATATCCGAAACATTCACCTTAAAAAGAAGCCGAGTGGTGAGACTGGCAGAAGCTGGAGGCAAAGCATCGGGTGATTCACACGGGGAACATCTCCATCTGCACGCTTTAAGAGCGAAAGTAAGTAAGGCAACATGTTCCACTGTTCTACTTTGACCAGTGTGAAAGACAAACCTGATGCTTCTTCACACAGCGAACAGGAAGAGACTCACGCCGCTCTTCGACTACAGGAAATAACCCCTGCGCCGATGACGCACGTCTCGGGGGAATGCTCGGCGAGAAGTGTGCTGTACACTCTGTAACTGCTCGAGCTGCAGGGCCATGCAAAGCCGTGCAGCTTGTCGCAGCCCTGACGCACGCACACACACACACACACACACGCTGGGAGAGTCACACGCTTTCCTTTGAGTGCGGCTCGGTGACAACTTTAAAAGTACATATTGTGCGCGGCGTCACTGAATCGTCCTGCTCTCCCTCAGCGCCGGCTCTCGCAGACAAACCAGATGAAAAGGCGTGAATCTATAGAGGCGCCACTAGACGATGTGTCTGTGGTGCCCCCGGCCTCGGCCCCCCGACCGCCACCTCCCCGCAGCACGTCCAGCGGTCGGCCTGATTACAGTCGTGTGCATCTGTGGGCAGCAGAGTCGACGTCTGAACGGTCCTGGTGGGGAGGACAATGGCGGAGGGGGGCGGATTGGATGTCTCGTGCCAAAACACAGAGAAAAGACCGTGTCGCTGAATGTCCCACAGAGGTGGATCTTTTGGGGCTATTGATATGGAAAAAGTCAAAGTAATGGATTTGTGGTTGAAATAGTTAAAAGTGATGGATGCAAGGAGGAAACATCCGGCCTACCCATATTTGAAAGTGCTAAATGTTGTATTGTATTACATTTGGAACAGAGCAGGCGGTGTTGAAGGAGTCGTAATCCAATTATTCTGTACTTAAGAGTACTATGGGGCAGAACAAGTTGGGAAACGTTGATCTACATAATCTCAGCATGAAATGTTCTTTTTGCTCTGAGACTGAGGCACTGGCTGTGAAGATTTTTTTGAAAAGTGAACTTGATAAGTGAACTTGGCCCGGGATGCACGACCTTTTGCAATAACAGACAATGTTCAGAAATGTTGCATGTGGATTAGAATCAGAACGACCGTGTAAAACAATCACTTGATACAAGCAACAGATTTGTTTTCCGGGGCGATAGTTCATGAGAAATAAGGTCAAATGCTCAACAACTTTGTGTTCAGATAGTTGAACGAACAGCAAAAAACAGTGAGATGAAACAACTTCTCTTCTAGTTCACCCACACAGAAAATACACACACACACACACACACACACACACACACATGCAGCACATACACACGCAGCACATACACACATGAACACACACAGCAATCACCTCCCACCCACCAGCCTGGAAAATATTAACCTTTTCATCTCATGTCACCTTTTCATCTAACTTCATGCATCACACCCACATGCCTACGGACACACATGCACATTATGGACTGGTGTGAGCACACACACACACACACGCAAGCTGATTCACACACACGCACGCACATATAAATACAAACAGGCTGCTGCAGATATCTCAAGAGGAACTGAGAGAGAATTCAGGGAGTGGAGACTCATTTAAAGAGGACCAAACTACAGGAAACGAGAATTATTGACCCTCCCCTGTGACCAGATTTACAATCTGGGCCTGAAATCAGTTGGAGGAGGAAAGAAAACAGAAAGCTGGAGAAGGAAATGTTTGAGCGTCTATAAATAGAAGGCCCACGTTTGAAAGGATTCTGAAAAGGCACAGAGTCATTTATTATTCAGCTTGCACTGCTCACTGTTTATCACACATAATGAGTCAAGGAAACTTAGTAACCTGACGCGCCTGTTTTCCTTCTGTGACCATATCAGATCTTAAACTGCTGATCAATTCATGCAAAATCCTTTCTCGTAAATGAATTTTTATTGACGTGCGTGTTTTTTTGTGGGTTACTTTCTTTTTATAACCGATAATACAAACCTACAGAATGTCCCGCAGCATCTGTAGACGACATCAAAGACGAGCTGAGGCTTTACTTTAAATAACGAGATAAACAACCGCATCTGCCCCTCCCACCACCACCCCCACCCCACATTCCTCCCCCCCAAATAAGTTGCCTTTTTCAGTCCAGTTCCTCAAAGGCAAGAGCAGGCCTCAGATCAGCCCGCCGGGTGCCGCGCGCGCCGCTCTCACGCGCACGTGACCGAACCTTCGTTTGACGGGGGGGCGGAGGGGCTGCTGCAAGGCGTTAACCGACAATACAAAACGGTGCATTGCATGCAGAGGGCTTTTTTTTTAATTGAAGTGCACGCGCCAGGAGAAGGTTTTGGGGGTGTGGGGGGGCTCATTCATAATTCAGAGGCGTCGAAGCGATGCAAGGGAGGGAGGGAGGACGCGTCCGTCTGCATCGCGCCTCTGCGTTGCCTCTGCGTTGCATCACCCTTCCTCGGGTGGTTTTTTTTTTTTTTCTCCCCCCCCCCGCCCGCCCGTCCCCCACCCTGCGTCCCCCCCTCCATCAATTGCGTCGCTCAGTGGCTAATTTGGGCCTGAGATAAGAGCCTTCATTTGTCAGCGCCCCCCTCCGAGGGCTGTCTGGATGAGCCGCTTGTTTGTCTATAGGTCACTGGTGCATTATCAGGAGGAAGGATATTATGAACCCTCACTGCTTACTGGACCCCCCCACCCCCCTCACCCCACACACACATGTATAGCTGTATCTCCACACAAAGAGAGGTGCATGTGCCTTATTACACACACACACACACACACACGCAGCTGGCTGCTGGTCTGTCTGACCTAGTTTGTTTCTGTAGGCCGCTCTAATGAAGGGAGCGAGCCTGCTGTGCTATCTGACTGCATCTGATTTGCATTTCTGCCCCGTCACGAGCAGATGGCACCAGAGGTCGAAGGCAGAACTTTTTCGGAGGCCGCGTCTCACATACACACACACGTACAGCACCTACACAGATATACACACACATACACACACACACACACACACGCGTGAGCAGGCAGTAGGCTCGCACATAGGCTCTTAAATGACAACACTTAAATGATTAGGAAAAGCTGATTTCATACATGCTCAATGCTCTTTGTATCAAGTAAAAGGGCCATGTTGTGCAGGTGCATAGCGCGGGTTGTGCGGCCGTGCACAGAGGAGGGGGGGGTGGGGTTGTGATGCTCCAAACTGTAACGTTCGGTGCGCACCCTCCGTACCTCTTCGTGCTTAACAGGAAGGGAGTGATGAATCACACGGACTTATTTGTGGTAGTGTTGGGTGTTCAAGTATAGAGGGCCTCTCTGTCTCTCTCTCAAAATCACAGAGGAAGTGAACAAACACAAAACCTCAGCACTTTGTCATTTCTCTAAAAGATGGCGGCCTCTGTCACGGTGGAAGTCCTGCAGAAAGAGCGCGATGTTGGGAAGATGCCGTGTTCGCGTCTCCTGTGCTGCAGCGGGACGTGTGAGGCATCACGGCGATGAGAGAGGATACTGTTCCCTGTGTGTGTGTGTGTGTGTGTGTGTGTGTGTGTGTGATGCTTTACCCGCAATCGAATCAAATCTTCCTTCTATGTGTCGCGGTATGAACACGCGGCGGCTCTGAGGCGCGTCCTCTCGGCCTGATTTATCTGTACTGGAGCTCAGGCTGAAATGAGTGGCAAGGTCACAGGTGGTGTGTATATATGTGTGTGTGGGTGGTGGGTGTGGGGGGGGGGGGGGGGGGGTGAGGTATGTGCGTGTGTCCCACATGCACCGACTGATTTATTTAGATATGTCAGTTTTTAGCATCTTGACTACAGCAGCACGTTTTGTGTGAAAAAATGAAAAATACGCACTCTGAGAATCTCGGTATCCAAACACACACACACACACACATACTGTATTACTGCACACACGCACAACAGTGCCAACAGTCTTTATTTGGAGACAGTCGACCTCAGGGTCTGCTCTGCTTCTCACACACACACACACACACACACACACACACACACAACCGTTGTTTAAGGGTGTGGGGTTATTTTCCATGCGGTTTGAGTGGTTATTGTAAAAGTGTGAAAGAGAAAGAAAATCTGCCACATCTGCTCAACGTAAGGACACACATGGCGTAAGTGGGAGGGGGGGAGGGGCGGTGAGACCAATTAGATTGAGGCTCGTTGAAATGTCGGACGGAAACTGGCGAAATAAGACAAAAAACGCTGCGTTGTCACGAGTAACTTTTCTGCGGGCGTTTGTTGCTCTTGCGGCTTAAAAGTTGTTGTTCTCTTTCTTCCAAATCCTGAGCTGTAAGTTCAACCAGAATGCTACTTGGGCTTGAACCTTTTCCTCTGTCCTCTTTTGCTTTCACAATTTTCTTTCACACGGCCATCCCCTCTCTGACTCATCCTTCAGGTCTCGGGTGTATTGTGGTGAACCGCCGTCAAATTCGCTCACATTTTAAAACGCTTCTTTCTCTTTTCAGCAACTCGCTTTCTCCCTCTTTCTATTTCCGTACCATCTCGAGTTTGGAAAGGTTAACTTCTACTTCAACGCGGATAGCTTTAAATACTGCGTATTTCTAAATATAAATAAAATAGCTTTTTTTTTTTAAAGAAAATATTGTAAGTGACACAGACTGGGTGGATCTCATGAGCTAAAATAGTTCAACATTTAGACGGAGGGGGATCTGGGTTCTCTCTGCATTCATTGTGGCCTTTTGGGTTTTTTATAAGCGACTAAGCGAGAAGACTAGTCATTAACTCACAGGGAGCTAATTGTGTGGCTGCTGAAAAAACCTACGTGTTACGCCAGGAAGCTTTAGGAAGGTCGCCAAGTGGAGGACTTTTCAGCATCTTAACCTTTTTTCTGATGATTTTTTTTTTTTATGCAGTTCGTCCGCATCACTGCTTTGCCATCACGTCGCTTCGGCTGCTCCCCCCCCGGCGCCGCCTCCAGGGCGGCCGCATTGTGTGCTGCCTCTTCACGCCGGCGATTGTGTCATTTTTTTTTTTTAACCCCCGGAAATCCCGTTGGCTACGCAACAGTCCGGGCCTTTTCCGCCTGGCCTAAATGGATGCCGGTGGAACCGCGTGTTGATCTGTTATTGCCGCTGTGAGCATGTGCTACGGGTGTCCTCCTGTTCTGAGTGCCGCGGTGCACGGATGTGCATAGTGTGTGTGTGTGTGTGTGTGTTCTCGTGTGATGACTGCTTGCTATCAGTGTTAAAAGCCCCCTGTCTCTGAGGGTGTTAGCGGGGGTCATCTAAACCGGATCTGCAGCAGAGTCGCTTGAGAGGCAGGAGCGTAATCTGCTGCTGGCTTTGTGCACCCAGATTAAAGTGATGATGTTCTAAACCTTTCTCACGGCCGCAAAATATGCCTTCGCTTCCCCGCCTGCTCCTCGGTTATGAGTGTGACAGCAGATCCGCGCAGCCCGGGTTCAAGGAAAGGACACCTTCCCCACTATTTATGAGGCGGGGGAGGTTTAGCGCGTTATCTGAGAGACAACGCGCGCGCGCTCCATTCATCTATTAATTTGCCATCAGCGTGGTGTAGCTGCGGCGTATCTTCTCCAGTGTTTGAGGGGAAACAGCTGCTAATCCTAATCCCCCCGCCACCCCAACCCACCCCCCACCCCCCCCCTAAGGGATTCAGTCAGGGCACAGGCCCTTTAAAAAGCTCTGGCTGGCTGGTTGAGTGGCTGGTTGACTGGCAGGATCTAAATGAGAGGACGGACAGCGCTGACCCGTCCCCCGTGACTGACGTCCGCTCGGCCTCCGGAAAGTGTGTCACTTGTTTGCATGAAAGTATGAACGCTCCAGGAAATGTTCATCGCCCAACACGCTGGAAATAGAGCTTCCCGCAGAGATTCGGGGACAGGAGGGAATGTTTTTCTGAATGCAGAGTAGATTAGACAAAGAGACGTTTGGATTTGACATTTTGGGAAATACGCTTATTACTTTCATTATAAAGCCAGCGCGGCTTTGTCCAAAGGTTAAACAAAATCAGTGTGGTTGTATCTGGTGTGGTCTCCAGGCAACCACTGAAGACTTTAGGAGGTCACTTTGTGTTTGGCTATAATACAGTCGTAGGCTGACTTCAACTCAGGCGAAGACCTAAAGCCGACACAAAGATACAGAGACGGTTACCAAAGGTAAAAAAATCCGGGATGCCTCCGTGACTGCCCAGCCCCAACACACCAACATCCGTCGTGTCCATCAGTCGCTCCCGATAATCACTCTGTGCCGGGAGAGAATAAAAAGCTTGGACACGCTGGTGTCTCCTTCCCTTGTTCTCGGTTTATACGGATGAGACGGGGGGATGAGGAGCGCCCGGGTGACTATCAGTCACAGGCGTGAGGATTAGGGACTGTCATCAGCAGCCATGGGCCTCATATTACCCTCACGGTGACACTCGGTGGGGAGAGGGAGGAGAGTGGGGAGGGGAGGCTCGGGGGTGTGTGTGTGTGTGGGGGGGGGGGATAGGAGGATTACGTCGGCTGTGAGACTTCAGGGGAAAAGTCAGGTGGAGAACACGGCCTTTTCAAAGCAACGCCTGATGAGCACACGGCCCCGTAGGTTTTCGTATGAACTTACATTTTCACACCCGGAAAGGCACCGGAAGCCCCGCAGCAAAAGCCCTTCCCACTACTGGGTTTCCCAAACCTGTTCCTCTTGCAGAACGGTGCGTGTGCACGTGAGCTATGTAGCGCTGATACGCTTCCCTCTGTGGTTTCTTTTTCAGCCTGCGGCTCTCGATATCGAGTTCTATTCAGCACAATGGACACACATGTGCATTGATCACATAGAGAGAGCACAAATGTGTGTCTGCGTAGGTGTGTGTGTGTGTGTGTGTGTGCGCGCGTGTAGGCGGGGTGCATTGAGAAAGGGGTGGGGTCAGCAACGACAGCAATACGGTAAGTGTTTCCATGTGCTCCTCTTATTCATGAAGACCCATATAAACACACACAGACTGACAAGCATGCTGGCACACCCATGTCAACAAACACACACACACACACACACAAACAGACACCAACAAAACAGAGCTGGTGTGACTCATTAGTTGACTCAAGTCTTGACAGTAAAAATAACATCTGAAAACATTTACCGTAAATTCGTTAACATTTGGTCCCACGAGAAGCACTTTAATGGATTTCCATTCACTTGCACCTCGCCGGCTAAACTGTTGCTTCATGCGGCCTCGGCCACGTGTTTCCAAACGTGTCCTTCTTACCGATTCCACTTCCTCAATCACCATAGTTCCTGTGTGCGTTCTCACAAAAAGGAGAAGAAAAAAAAAACACACCCACACACACTCAGTGGCTTCGCTAAAATTGGAAGCCAGATCACAGCAGATATGATCGTTGACGCTTTAAAAAGCTCAATTGCAGCAGAGTGATAACATTCAACACCTTGCCTCGCGTGCTATTTTCGGTGATATGAGGCTCTTGCTGCTTTTCGACCGTAAGGTATTCGCTAAGTTTGACCTCAGACGAGTCAAGACCACAATATGTGTTCAATTATGTGCTGATGAAGGTGGGGATTGTTTAAACGTTGGTCCAAGCGGCCTCCAGAGAAGCGCTGGCTGAGGGTTCCAGCCTCGACGTAGTGGACTCATTTATTGATTTATCGATTTTTACTGCATGAAGTTGAAGACCTTCTGCATCTCCAGCCGCGCCGTAACCCGAGTGGACGGGCGTAACATCTCGGGTCTTCATCTCATCACACAGACACTCGCACTCCCACATCTGCAGCGTTACGCCGCCCCCCCCTCCCACCCCCCCAGCCTGGAGAAGCGATGGAGCGTGGCTGCTGGCTTCCCTCAGACCACCGTGAAGAGGGGAGGAGAGGCCGACAGGCACTTAGCATGTAACAACAAAACAAAACAACAACAAAAAACAGAGACCAGTGTGGGCACGGAGAAGCGATGCGCCTGTGGTCCTTTTTCTGTTGGGCTTAATGTGCGTCTGTGGGAGGCAGAGAGTACGACTTTGTTCAGGCTGCAGTGTATTTTTGTGCGTGTGCGATGGTGCTGCGGCGTGTGGGCGGGTGCACTTTTTCCACTGGCTGTCACTCGTGCTGCGGAGTCTTTGGTAACTTACACTGCCTGTGTGTTTGTGGGGGGAGTCAGTCTCTCTCTCTCTCTCTCTCTGTGTGTTTAAGCTTTTGTTTAATTTCTACTTCCTGTTTTATTCTTGGCCTAATCCAAACGCAACACAGCTGTGCAGTCAGCCAGAGAAAGGGGGCTTGGGGGATGGGTTGCCAGGTCTGGGTGACTGCAGCCCTGCTCCACGACTGCTTCCAACAGATGGAAGGGAAATGGGGTTACCAGCTCGGGCTTATCTTGTCTTTGTAGGCCAGACTGACCCCCCCACACACACCAACAAACACACACACACACACACGCACTCCCCACCCCCTCATTTGGTCATAATACTTTGCCTAAATCTCAATGTTTGCTCTGTAGGTTAAAGCTCAGGCTCTGTGAGGCTACACGCCCGCCGGAAAAGACACAAAAACAAAATGGGAGGAGTTGTACGTGATAAATGCTAATGGGGAAGCAATATTATGAGACACTGAGCCAGGACAGCAAAGCCACCAACCAGGCAGGCAGACGAACAGTGGAAGTAATCTACGTACCTCGTTTCCTCGAAACACGGCAATCACGAAGCTCGTTGTTCAACTCGACGTTCACAATTTTGAATTCGTATCTGCCACCGATGTCGCCACCTTTGAGCGCTGTTGCAAACGTGGTCCCATCTCGTAGCGTTGACGTAACTGTAGGACTGGATCGAGACCTCGTAGGCTGGCTGGTAGTAACGAATGGACACGTATAGCAGGCCTACAGCGCTGGCTTCGTCTTTTGGGATATGGATTGCCTTAGTGACAATATGGCTACGTAAGGTGCAATATTCTGACCCCCATGGGGTAAATATTCATTTCTCTGTGGTCAATGCAGAGGAAAAAGGCCAAGACGTACAACTCAGTCTTTGTATTGATTACATTAATATTTCAGACGCTGCCGTGTTTGCGCGCGCGACGTGGAGGGCAATCAAAGGCTAAAGATGTGGACTCTCGAGCTTGAGCCCTACTGAAGTCGCCCCCCCCCCCTTCCTTCAATCTCGTCTGCCTGCGGAGAGAGCTGAGACGTCGCTCTCCCTCTCGCTCAACGTATTCATTATTAATCCGCCGGAGTCTCTCCCTCCTTCTCGGCTCACCCAATTACCGCCGGGCCCCTGCTGACTGCTGCCCGTCTCGTTCCGACGACTTTGATGTCTCTATCAACGGCGAGGAGCCGAGTCTCAATAGAGCAGAAGGGGATTATGTGACTGCTTGCATTAAGGGGGGCGGGACGGGACACAAACAGTTCACACAAGTTTAATTCATACTTTGGGCCCTGCTTCAACCAGGGGTCTCTTCACTCTCTGCTCTTATCACGCCAACACGGTGCTTAATCTGGTTACTCTTTCATTGGGGGGGGGGGGGGGGGGGGGGCGCGCCTCAGTCTACCCGAGGCTTCCTGGCTCTCCTCCCGGGCTGGTAGGCCTTTTCCTTCCTCTGCTCATTTCATGCAGAGCGCGCCTTGATTATACAGCAGCCGCGGCCCCTCTGCTCGCAACACCAGTGGGTCGGCACGAGGTCAGGCTGATTTTTTAGCTCACGTGAGGGGGGGGGTCGGTTTGCTATGAAAGCAATTCGGGGGGGGGGAGATTGAGACGTTACTTGGAAACAACCAGCGACGCTCCTTCGGGCTGTCCATCGAGTGTGAACAAGGGCGACCTGTTGCCGTTGTAGTGAATGAACACGTCGCCGCTTCCCCGGTCGAGTCGCTCATTTGTTTGACGCAAGCTTTTATTAATAATCCTTGCGTCACTTCTCTACCTCCGGTCCCACCCGCTATTCGCAACGCTGACCTTTGAAGGAGGAAGTGTAGCGTCCCCACAGCAGCTCCAGCAACAGGCTGCATTACAGCAGCTCTTTTAAATCAAGCGCACCTTTTTCCCCCACCTCCCAAAGCGCCTGGCTTCGGGTTTCGACGGGCGGCGTCGCTTAAAAAGCAGTTGACAGCAACAACCGTTAAACAACTGCACTGGCTGCTTATCGCAAAATAAAATTTTCCTTGTGCATTTTTCTTCTTTTTCTGACTGCCAACAGCAAAGGGAGAATATTACATAATCCGTGTGATGTAATGAGCATGACTCAAAGCACTGGGGGAACCTCACGTAGAAGACACACGTCAAAGCTGGTTTCTTTAAGAAAAGACAACATTGCATACATTTATTAGGGATGGACGCCAACTCCAGTACATGCAAATCACCATTGTCCTTTAAATGTAGTGTTGACACTATTGCAAACACTTGTCTCCCTGCTGTTTTGTGTATTATATTTTTATTATCTTAGGATAAAAAAAAACATTAACAATTACATGGGATGCCTTGTTCTGCATAATTTAACGTATACACAGTGGGGACAGGAATGGCAACGCTTTAGACATCATCACAGCCTCTTCATAACCCCGCCCACCCGAGACCCGCTGCCCGCATGCAGTTTGCACTGCACAAAGACCAAAAGTCACGTGAGACAGCCTGCAAAGAGCACAAGAAGCATTCACAGTAAAGGGGGATAGGAAGGAGGGTTAGATGGAGGGGAGGGAGCGTAAAAGATGAGGAAGAGGAGAAGGAGGAGGAGGAGAAGAGAGGGAGTGAAACAAAGTGACTGCAGCACTGGCCTTGGTTTAGACAGGAGAAGGAGCAGCATAGTCCTAGTAGATCATTCTTCTCCCACACTTCAACTCCCGTCTCCTGATTGTGGTTTCCATTGTCTTTGACACAAAAAAAAGTTTTATATATGCATGTATATATGTATATACATACACATATGTATATAGATATATAGAAACATGTTTATAGCTACAGCACCTTTTCCCATGGGGCAACAGTGTCAATACCTTGCACATGGTACATGGCCGTGCCAAAAGAAAAAAAAAGAAAAATAAAAAAAACAATATATTGGTCAGGATATTTATCTTTTTTTTCCCTAAAATTGGCATTTGACATGATGGATTCTATTGCCGTCTGGGGGAGGGAAGGGACAAAGGTTCTTCTTTTGAGTTTATATTCAAGTTTTCTCCTTTTTTTCTGGTGTATAATTTCTTCTTTTCCTGTTTAAAAAGAGTTCACACTTTTGTGATTTGCGTGTGCTGCTCTTCATCAAAAGGTTCATTTTCCGGATCAGAGTCAGTGGTGTCAGAGTATCGATAATGGTCTGGCTCATTGTCGCTAACGTCCGGGGTGCCGGATGTCGAAGTGCTTGCCTCAGAATTCGAAGGCTCCTCCACGGTTTTCGTAAAATACAAGTTCACCTGGAACAGCAAAACAGAAACAGACTTCAGCCTTTGCAATAAAAGCAACAAAAAAACAACAACACCACCAAAACAAACGGGTCTCGCCATCTCTCTTCGCTGCGATTTACCAAAGCGAACATCCAAAACGAATCCCTCACCTTGAAGTTTGGCGAGAAGTAGCGGTTGGCCTTGTCTTTATTGGCCTTGTCCAGGTCGTTCTTGGTGAGCGTCAGGATGAGGTAGTCCCGGTCGCCGTCCCTGCTGCCGTCCCGGCTCTCGGCGCTGTGCGGCTGGCCCGCTGCCGGTTCGCCCTGCTGGCCGTCCGCGTTGTTCACCGCCCCGTTCTCCATCTTGTCCCCGCTCTCCTCCGGTCCGGGGATGAAGAAGGTGTTCACCCAGAAGTGAAACATTTTATCCTACGCGACAGACGTGAGAGGAGACGTCATGAGAAGAACTTTTCATTACTGCTGGCTATCTTCTGTAATCACCTCACCATTAACCAATCTGAACATAAACGGTTAGCAAATACGCTTTTACTACACTTCTGAACTTCCCCATCCCGTCTCTCGTTCAACTTTGGACCATTTGTTTCTACTCAAGACGCAAATCTTTCTTGTGACACATTTCATTACGGAGCTTTCAGCAGCCGTTGCTTTTAGTCGTCGTTAATCAAACACAAGTGAACCAAGCATTTGTTACTTTCAAGGGTGGATTAATTCATTATTTATCGACTCAAAATGATCTACAGTGCTGTGCCATTTGTAATCAGTGTCAACCCGTTTTCAACACAAGATGTCTAATGGCACGAAGACACTTTTACAATAAAAAAAATGGCATTTGTTAGTTTTTTTGTGTAAAACTTAAAAACCCAGAATGGTGGCAGCCTTACTTAAAATAATAAAAATAATTGTTGATACTCTATTATAAGAAATAAGCTCCTGATCAAAGAAACAATAAATTAATTACAGACACAACGAACCTTCTTCATCATCTTATTTTGTTTATGGAAGAACTCCACTTTGATATCCCCGCATACTGGCAGCGGCTGCGGGAATTCAAAAAACATGTGCTTGTCCTCGCGACGTGTGTGAGCCGGGTTGGACGTGTGAATCTTCACCTTTAGTTGGTAGACCACAAACTGGGGATCTGCAAAGAAGAAAGAGTGAACGTTGCACCAGAGGAGGGCAAGACGGAAAGATTTGTGTGGGAAAGCGGGTCAGAATACAGTGAGTGTCAGGGGAGCAAGACAGGATACCGGTGTTATTAAATGAGATGGATGATAAAAAAAATTTTAAAAAGAGAAAAAGACGACCACCATCACCACCACCTCTCCCCTCTGAGTGCAAAACATGCTCACACCAAGGAGGGGAAAGAGCACAGTACGTACCACCCAAAGAGACCCAGAACCAGAGACATACGACCCTATTCTGATAAAAAGTCCCTGTTTGGTCTTTTACATGGAGGATCTTTATGTCAGGTCGGAGGGGACTCCACATAAAACTAGTCCCGCCCTGCCCGGGGCAACAGAACTACCTCGGGCTGGTCCCGTCTGCTGGATCTCTGGGGCCATATAAAAGCAAAATGAGTGAAATGGTAATAATGGATGAAAGGCTCATTTACCCCAATGCCAATTCCCTTTCTTGAAGCCCTGAGGGATCGGCTCGCTCCTGTTTTTAACGGTACTGTCCCCTTAAGAGAGAAAGAAGGAGATTGTTATTATGACAGGACTTGGCTGGACCGGAAAGGGGCCGGGCCACACAGCAGGCACAAACACAGGAGCGCCACACAAACATTTACAGGTATGTGCATCCACGTAACTTCTCATCACGACAGGCGGCACGCGGCTACAGAGCGGGAGGGAAGGTCTCAGATGGCTGACCACAGAACGTCAATAGTCTTTGGTACAAATATGCAACATTGAGTAGGGTTGAGTTTGAATTCTCAAATTAGCTGCTCATCTCCTGCTGCAGTGAGCAAGGAACGCTTGATTTGTGTGCTCGGGTTTTAAGATTTCAAACTCAGAATAGGGCCGTTTCTTTTTTTATAGAAGGAGTGTTAGGAGAAAAGATTGATGCAGTCAGCTGTTAGTGGGGGGGGGGGGGACCAGCACAGAAATATAAGTAAGCAGGAGATTTTTCTAAAAGGACAGCTGCCAGTGGAGAAATTGAGATAAGACATTATAGAGAACCATCACACCCATTAGAAAGGAACACACAACATGAAAAATACGGTCATGCACAATAAAGAAAAAAAAAAAAATTGTATCTGCTTGAAATGTCTGTGGGGAAAACGTCGCTTTATATCGATAAGTCCAATGTGGGAAGCTAAAACTTCACCTGTTTGAGCGACAGAGAGCAACTACAGTGACTTCTGAACACCTGTGTGTGAAATCAGGAACGCAGGCCAGAATATTGTATTGCTTCACGGGCTTCCTGCTTGTGTGCGACTGACGCCCATATAACCTGTCTGGCTTTTCCGTGTACTGAACGTGCACGGTTCAGTTCCCTCGTGCAGGACACAGAGTGCTCTGCCGTGCTCAGACAGCGAATATCGGAATTCCTCTCAATACTGTGCACAGAAAAGTATTACACAGCAGAAAACGGGCGAATAAAAGCAGAACGTCTTAGAAGACAACCCTGGTGAGGACGCTTAACACTGGACTTGAGTTTTAAATACACTGCGGCTACTGTCGGCGATGTGTCCCGTGGGTGTGTCCCACGGTGCAGGACACATGCGTGCCCTGGCTGCGATTGGACGGCGTGCCCCGGGGTAGGGAGGAAAAGTTAAACATGAGCGCGACTCACTGCAGGTGCCCCCGCTGAACATGGGGAGGGTCTCGAACACCATTTTGTGGAAGAGGAGCGCCACCGGCTTGTAGTCGAGCTGGCGCTTGAGGAGGTGACTGTAATAGCAGACGTAGCGCCGCTGGCTCGGGATCGTTACGCCCTGCAACAACAGGGACAAACTGTTACAGGTGGAGGAAGGCTACAAAAAGGAAAACGAATAGCTCTAGATGTTGAACATGTTAATATCATTATTTTAGAACATGCACACTAATTGTCCTACTGGCAGCGATCAATCCGAGGCTGAAAAGCCGCGTGGTCTCAGATTAACGTCCCACCTTTTTGTCCCTCGTCCGGACCTCTCCATAAAAGTCCAGCGCTTCTTGGGGCTTCTGGAATTTCCCACGGTGGAGGAGATAGGCGCAGATCATGACCCCAGTGCGGCCCTTCCCGGCCTTACAGTGGATGGCCGCCACGTGATTGTCGTCCTCGCTGAGCCACTGGTCCAGGTCTTCACAAAACGGTTTGATGAGCTCCAGCTGAGGAGGGTTGTGGTCTTCGAAGGGGTACTGTGCAACTGATGCGCAGCGGGACATTGTAGGAAGAGAAGAAAGGAGAGGTGGACACAGAGCAGACAGGTCAGAGGTCAACCCTGTGTGTCACAAGGCTTTTTAAGGAAAGCGTCTATAGAATACATTAAAGCAGCATACCTCTGCAGTTAAATTTGGCAGCGTCGTAGTGTCTTTCTGCACAACTGAAATGGGACAAACGTGGTTCGGTTAGCACACGCGGAGAAGACGCCGTAAAGTAAACAAAACCAAGAATTGTGGATCACTTACAGGTTGTAGATTTTGTAATGGTTTTTATGTTTCGAATCCAAAAACCTGTTTAAGAGATAACAGACATTCATGAGATCAACTGCCGGTGCAAAATAGACTGAAATATTTTATAGGATCACGTCACAAACTCACCGCACTACATCGTCTATATTGTTTCTGTACACGCCTTCGAGTCGCTCTGCTGGAAAGCCCATGGCAATGATGTTTGGGTAGATATCTGTTAAGAGCGGGGGGGGGGGGGTCAAGGAACCATACATCGTGCACGCCCGGGAGAATCAGAAAAGTTGGCGCAAAGGCAGCCACCTGAAGAAGTAAGTCTGCCTGTGCCTTCAAACAGCTACGCGATAAGACTAGGAATGAAATACAGTTTTTTACTCTACAGAAGTTGCGAAAGAATTTGCCGTGAGAGCGAAATGACAAGAATGCAGCAGAGCGTTAAAAAGTAACAGCCAATGTCAATACGAGGGTGTGACTGTAGCTACGGATAGATGGGAGCGGAGGCGGGGCTCTGATCAGTGTGTGTGTGTGTGTGTGTGTCGTGACAGATGGCCTTGACAGTGAGGCGGCGGGGACGGGCGTAGCAGCGCTCTTTTACGAGCCCGGCCCCACATGTGGCTGCACGAGGAGACCCTCCGGGCTCTGACCCGCATTTATTTTTGGAGCCCAAAGTTATATATCGGTAGAATCACAAACGTTCGGCTTATCGGTCTTTCGATCTCGGCCGACAACAATTTAAACATCTGCCCGGGATCGCACGCGGGCCACAGCGGGTAGGAAATGCTTATTCATCAAAGTAGAAACCACATTTGGCCTTTGACTCGCTCCTGCTACACCATCAGACAGGGCTGCACACCGCAACGCGTAATATGAGGAGGGAAATGTTGTGACCATTTATACTCAAATAAATTATATATATAAAAATTTTTTTTTTTTTAAAAAGGCACACATCAGTGTCATGTTGGAGATAAAAGATAATCGAGTTGGCTCGCATGTCGTTGAAGCCCGCACCGCCTACCTGTCCGCCTATCTGCAAGACGCCATTTCACACTTAAACCGCAGACTAAAAGACAACCTTTACACTTTCTGCGACAGTGTCAAAAATAGAAAAGCAGAATATTTCTTATTGGATGTGGCGGGTTCATCTTTGAACAGGCCTTACTTTCGCCGAGGCAAATCACTTTTTAACTGGTCAGAAAGATTTGACACGGGCGCCTGACAGACTCCGGCTTAGTTGGTGTGCACACATTCAAGTACCTGCAGAAACAGACTAAAATAACCCTGTTCATGATGGAGAAATTGTCATATTCTTTAGCATAGGGTAAAAACAAAATGGATCTCAGAACTTAGCCTTGAATACAGCCCTCAGAGAGGAATACATTTACTACCCCAAACGCAGCATTATGCAGCCGTATGTTTTTATTTGCACACTGCCAAGCTACTGACATGTATACTACAATAGAAAGCTACAGGGACGGAGTGTATACGTGCTGTTCCATAATCCCGTCCATTAATGCTTCAAAGACCTAATTGGGGGCCAAACGCAGCTTTTCTGTCATCTGATGGGCTATCTAACCCTTGGAGCCACCGGCAAAGTAATCTCAAGTCTATTCTGAGGGTTTTTAAAAAGCGCCAGAGCTCCCAGGAGAGCCTCAGCCCAGCGGGAGGGGCTCGGTCTCTGCAGCTGGAAGGAAATGCACATACGGGACCCCGACGGAAGCCCCCAAGCAGGAGGGGAGAAAAAGAAAGATCTACCGTTTCAGGCACGCCTTTTCTTTAAAGCCAGCACTGCCTCGGCTCCATGCATACGCCAAATCCACAACCGAGAGGAAGAGAAAGAGGGGGGGGAGAGTGGGAACCGGCTAACGCGGGGCGAGGAGAGGAGAGGGGTGGGGGAGGACAGGAAAGGAGGAGAGCAGAGGAAAGGGGGCAAAGCAGAGGGAGGGAGCGTTAGAGTGGGAGTGGTAAGGAAAAAGAGCAGAGGGGAGGTGGGAGGGAGAGAGGGGGAGGGAGAGCACTCAGAAAGCAACGCTGATACAAGATCACCGGCAACTCTATTTTAAGGGCAATTCCCAGAACTGTGATACTGCATTACATAACTCCAGAGAACCCATATTGTTTTTAGACAACGTGCCAAAAATGATAAGCGGGATGGTTAGAAAAAGGGCCCACATCTAAACAAGCGAGGACCTCAAGTGAAAAAGAAAGAAAGCCCCTTTGAGGGGGCGAGCGCCCATCACACGTCTCTAGGAGGCAGCTTTAGTGTCACGGCAAGTTTTACCTCATTACAAAAAAAAAAAACACAACAGTTGGGAAACATCTGTTCAAATGTGACGAGGCGAAGGTTTCATCATCCGCTGTCTCACATACATCCCAGCGGCCACATTTAGCACCTGGCTTTACATTTACATTACAACGCTACTCCGCAGTGTTTAAGGTAACGCAACAACACTGAGGATAGCCAGAGGAAACGTACGGATGAATACCATCAAGTGTATTCTTTACCAGATACACCTGCAACTATGAATCAGTTGGATTGTTCTGCCAAATACTTTCCACTCCACTCCCCAACTCGATCTTTGATTTGCCAATTCATCATTTGGTGTACAAAGCATCAAGGAAATAGGGAAGGAAATCACAGTCTCCCAGAGAAAAGGCTGACATATTCACGTGTCTTGTTTTGTCTGAGCAGTGGTTACAAACAAAGATAAAATCAATTTCATGTTCACATGAGATGCCGGAGCCAAAACCGTTTCAGCCATAAAAAAACATTTCAAAATCAACTAATCTATTGTTTGCGCAATTGTTTTTATCTTTACAACCATAAATATCAAATTCAGGACTCGAAAGGCCCAATACAATTTTATCCCAATACAAAGTCAACTGTTCATCAAATCTGATCAAAGCCCAGTACTGTCACACATTAGACGCTGCATTTATTTGACTAAATCAGTTGCTCGTCCATTAGTTCATGACCAGCCAGAACATGAAAAGCACCATCTTCAGCACCAGCGAACCAGGTCAACTACTATCTGTGGTAATACATGAGAAACCAGTCCTACAGAGGGGCCTGAAATAGCTATTCACGAAGCTGGAAATGACTATCGCCGGGAAAAGGAAGGAAGATGTTAATTAGATCTTTCAAAAAGATTTGTCGAAATCCATCAATGAATACTTAAGACCGCGAGGACACAGTGGAGATAAAGGAAAGGTGAGCAAGGAAGCCTTTCAGCCATTTGCGTCATAAGCCTTCCACATAACGACAGTTATCTACATGTACTAAAAAAGTAAATACTAATAAAATACCAAGAGAAATATTATTAACCAGCCCCCCATAAAAAACAACCTGCCTTTAAGCTGTTTTTTTTCAAAAGGGACTAAAATGCCAATTTCACAACCTCGATCCACCGCTGGCTGACTGCTGTGTAACGTCAAGTAAAAAGCCCTGTCGATTTTTTTCTCCCGTTTTTTTTTTTTTTTTGAAACCACACTTATGTCCAGTTGAACGATGCTTTCCAGCTATAAAACACGACTGTGACAATTGCGCGTGCTGGTTTGACAGATCCACCATCTTTCAAACACGCTGGGGTGACAGCGAAGCTGCGCTGTCTGGTCGACTGGCAAGCTAGCAGAGTAGCAGCGAAGCTAACTGCCTCACGCTACCCCACTGGCATTTCTGCCTCCACTTCGGCTACTCAACTGCAAATGTTAACACGTTACCGGTCAGCGATCGGGATGCTGCGGGGATGCCAAAAACAGTGGGAAGGATACATGTTAAGTCCAGGTCGAAGCCGTCCTCTTGATATCTCCTTTTGTTCCGGCTGACCATTTCTTTTATAATCGCAGCCATTGTAGCAGGTGACAGGAGTCTATCAGCGGTAAATGATGAAAACAGGTTTTTCGAGGATTCGCTGGCCGGTCGTGTCCGTCGCAGTCAGCGGGTCGGCTCTCGGTCGCCTGCTGCTCTCTGGGTTCCGCAGGTCCTCGCAAGAGAAGTGCGAGCCAGCAGAGCTAGCGGCGGCGGCGGTCGTCGGTGGGATTAGAAAGGCTTCCTCTGGATCATAAAGACGGGCCTCGCTCCGCTTCTCCGTGCAGGCCCGACTCTGCCAAACCTGCAACTCGTCTAGCAAACGCTCCCGAATAAAATACATGCAGTTGTCCTTCAGATGCCAGACGCGGTCCAAGCCGATGATTCAATCGCAGCCACCGCGATTGACAGCGAGAGGATAAGAGAACTCACCGGTTCCCGAAACCCGTATCCAGTCACTCGGACGTCGCTAGCTCGCTAGCTGACGAGATAGCTAGCGCAGCCAGCTAGCAACAAAAGCTAACGCTGCCTCCTTTTTCGATGCAAACGCCTCCTAACGATTCAACATCGTCATCGACTGATTGCCAAGAACACATCTGAGGAAAAGTGACAGGCTCCACCTTAAATGTACTTAAACTATACGAAAGCTTAGATATCTGCAGATTGGTTTGACAGTTCCGTCCCGGGGAATCATTTTCTTTTCTTGCTCCTTTCGCTCCAGCTGAACTCTCAGGCTCCCATCATGGCCTCCACCGAAGGAAAAAAAGAAGGTAGAGCAGGCTGGGATTTTAGAACAAATATCACACCGCCTACACTGTATAGTTCCACAGTTTAAAATAAAAGCAGCCGACGCAGCATTCTCTCATTGTGTTTCAATATTTCTTATTAGATGCTGAATAGAAACTACCCTAAAAATATATATTTTTTAACATTTATAAAAACGCAACAGTCGAGTTATTTCACGCTTGTAGCGGAAGGATAAAGTGAGTCGGCATGCGACGCTCCCTTCTGTCAAAGTGATCACGTGTGACTGTAATTAGGGAAGTTTCAAACATAATGTCACTTGTCGCGGTTTAAACTGTCATTTCAGGCCATAGAAAACATATCCCTTTGACATATCAATCTACCTGATATTTATTTTCGTTTATGGTTACGGTATATAATATATATACTTTCCAGTACCTCTTTATACAATCTCCTCCTAACGATTCTAAATCAGAGTAACGTCTTTTCATTGATATTCACTTACAGATATATTTTTAAATTATACATAATAAAATTATAAATACAGTACCAGGCTAATTTCATTATCTCAATTGATGATGTATTATAGATATATTTATTATATATATATTATACTATTATTAACAATAATAGTAACACAATTAAAGCAAAGCAAACAAGCATTTTGATTGCCAAAAATTCCCTGGTTGTATTTGCCTAAACGTAAACTGGTTTTCTTATTCCTTAATGAGTAAATGAGTAAATTGAATAATTTCGGTTTTGGACTTCAGTGAAGACATCAGTTTCAACTCTTGAAATTGTGCTGGGATTTTCTCCTACTTTCTTACATGTTATCAAAAAATGATTACTTGATTGATTGGAAAAGCAACTGGCAGATTACTCGACAACTAAAGTATTGTTAGCTGCAGCTCAGATGTAATTACACTGCAGCCACAAACACCGCTTTGTGTCCTGCCTTTCAGAAGTCAGGAGGCCCATTCCTGCTAAAGCCAAACAACACAAACCAAAGCATGAGGTCAATTTCATAACCTTCATGTTAATGCAAAAACAACTGGGGCACAATCTCACTTAATTAGCTGTGTTCAAACAGCCTACGTGTCAGGAGGCCCCATCAATTTGTGTTCACACAACTGGGTGGCATGATTTTTTAACACTAACTGATATTTTCACATTTGAATTAGCTCCATACCTCACAAATGAACCGTCATGCCAGTGATACATTTTTGTGTGTTAGAAAGGGGTTAACCTACACCATAAATATTCATCCTGTTGGACACGAGAGATTTACTCCAATAGCCGTCCTGCTCATGTCTTCGTGAGATGACATGTTGGATGTACAGTAGTTGGAGATTTCATAAATTAGTGAGATTGCAAGTCAGCCGATTTAAATGTAGTTACCTGGAACGTCTCTTATTAAATGATCTGATCCCATGCGAGGCTAATAATCCGCGTCATTTGAGGGATGCTGGTTCTCCTCAAAGATGAACACTCCTTTCGTAGCAATATAAGCCCTAACAGCTTAATGACAGAATGGCGATATTAATCAGTCCTTCAAGTTCACTCAACCGTCTCTTCAGTGTAATTTAAAAGCGTCTCAGGATCTCCTTAAGCTGTTATAAATGAGCTGTCTGGAAAAAGCCAATCCAGAGCCAAACAACTGTATTTTACAATTCAAACAAATGTGCATGAATATTTTAAACCGTTTTAAAGAACATCTCAACTGTGACTGCTGCCTTTCCCAGTTCACCTTCTGTTTAACAGACCGGTTACAGACAACAGGTGGAAACACAGGACTGTCTTTGTGTCTGATGTCTTTGTGTCTGATGTCAGTGGGAGAAGTTATCGGGATGAGAGCTGGTACCAAGCCCACCTCCTGTCAGAGAAACAGTGATGACTGTGCCATTCTGCATGCCATTGAGCTACTTGTGTTTTAGCAGCGTTTTCCTTCACCACCTCTCGCCGGCAGATGGCAGCACTGCTCTTTTAGCTCCGAAGTTCCAGAATGCCCCAATGCACAATCGACTTCGACCTTTACCCTTCAATTGATAGTGATGCACTTTGAACAGAGATACTTTAAAAAGGGTGCGCCGCAAAGACAAATCAGGACATTTCATTCCATTAAAAGGCATATTGTTTAGATGAGTACACAGGATCAAACAGTCACGAGGTATTCATAATAACAAAGGAGATTCTTTATTATTGCATAAGTCCCCAAAACTGTGGGTATTTATTACATAATTGCAATTTTTGAAATCACACAAGTCAAATAGACATTTCAGCGTGAATGCCAATGAGAAATTGAAACAATTTCTGTTATATAGTTTTAACATTTGAGATAAATGCACTTTCACATTAGTTAAAAACCTATGTTGCATTTCATAAAAATATGAAACATTAACAGGATAAGTTAATGAACGTCCATAGATTAGATGTAAAAATAATACCCCAAAGGGCACCGTAGGTAGTGATACAACTGCAGGTAACTTTAATTTAGCTCATACACAATTCAACAGACAGTGATATAATTTGCATAAAAACTGTATAAAAAGGGTTCTTGTTTTGAACCTACATCCCATAGCTACTACATATAAATATCATGATTTCCCAGTCTTGGCATATGCTCCCAAATTACAGAATAAAACTAATAATAATCTCAATATACCTTTAATTTTTTTAAATAGTTAATATGCATTTACGATGGTTTATATGTTTTACAGACATACCAATGTACCAATGTAATGCTTTACCTTCTTAAGACCAGTGATTTCGATATAGCGATGAAACAGGAACTGATTATTTATAGCAATTACTGATTATTTATAAAAATCTAAACAGTTTATCTACGTATTTTTGGATAGAATAAAACACAAATCTATCTAAATACCCCTATGGAGATGGTTGTATTTTTACCCTCCTTCAAGAACCGATGGTTTTCCCTGGTCAGCTCAGCGCTGTGTTGGCTACTTGTCCTTCTGCAGAGAGGTGTAGTACTCCACCAAAACCTTCCAGGCCTTGGGGGCCATGAAACCATCTGGAGGGTTTTCTCCACTCCGAGCCATGTTCCTCATCTTGGTTCCAGAGATGAACTCAAACTCAGCATGTCTGAGAGAGTGAGGGAGGAGGGAAGGACAGTGTGGAGAGGGTGGGCAGGACAAGTTATTGGAAATATTATTATAATATTTACAAATCACATGATGAGGTCATTATTACACCTGCTCAGAAAGGTGAATAGAATTTAGTAGGAATTCTAAAAATGTACACTATCACAGTGTCACAGATTTGTTTCCATAAAAATCATGCTCTAGCTTGAAAGGTTGAATCATTTTTATCAGATACCTACAGCAATTTTGATTTATTTTTAGCTCTAGTTTACTGCAGCACTATTACACTTTTACATTACATCAAGTTTTACATTAAAAAACATTTACAAAGAAGGACCCTTTTGCTTCACTCACCGCTCTGCTTCATAAAAGTCCATGGCCTTCTTAACCTTGTTGTAGGCGGCGACCCTGAACGGGATGATCTCCACAGAGGTGAGGCCCGGCGCCATGGTGAGGACCTTGGCCCCGTGGGTGGGCTCATACAGGTCCTGCTTAGTCTCCGGGTGAGGCATTCCTGCGGGGTCCCTGCCAACGATGTAGAAGTTTGCTCCGGCGATCATCCTGGCTCTGCAGTGCCACTGAACCTGGCGAGTCATTGGAAGACACGCCGTATGTTGATACCTGATCACGCGTCCATATCCCAAGGAAATGGATAAACAGTAGGAAGAGTGCTAGAAACCGCTGAATAAGCAATAAGTCCCCACTCACCTCTGTGGGTCCAGCGTACATCATCGGAGAAGGAAAGATGGCAACAATGGTGCTCGCTGGCTCCAGGACGCCCTCTTCCAGGACCGCGGCGTGCTGCTTCATTCGCCAGTCCAGAGGCACGTCGTCGTCTTTGGTCCAGCCGCCCAGTGGGTGCAGCAGGAGGACGGGATTCTTGTAGCCCCGCTCCAGCAGACGGCGCTTGGTGTCCTGCATCAGTAGGGCGTGACCATTGTGGACCGGGTTACGCAGCTGGAATGCAAACACTGCGTCTAAAGGAGACCAGAAAGAGTTTGTATTAACCACAACAGCAGCAGCAACGCAGTGTTACAGCAGCAGAACAACTGGGTGGTGTTGAGCTTCTATTCTGTGGGGTTTGAAAATATGTGAAGAATAGTGTGGATTTCACTAGCCTGTCACCATAAAACATGCTCAAACTACCATTCACATCAGTTTTTGTTTTATATATTTCCATAGAAAAATGTATATAGTTTCTTTTAATTGTTCAATATTTATTTATTGACCAAAAAGCCCACAGTAAATTGAGTTCACTAAGAAGCATTTGAAGTGTTGCATTGCAAAACCTAATACAGGTTATTCAGAAATGAATTCAACACAAATTTTGTTGAGTGCACGTCTCAACTTGCTCGTACCAGCAACAGCGACCAGTGTTGTGACACAATCCTGAACACGGCCTTTACATCACAGTGAGCTGGTGTTAAAAAACGCTGATCACCTTTAATTGTACTTTACTTTTCAGAAAGATACTGCACGTCTTCACTGATCATTGAACACAGAACATCACCGTGCAGCTTTAAAAGTTTACAGTTTTACTTTTTTCCCTTTGTCAAGTTCTTCCGAAAGGTAAATGGTGCATTGCTTTCATGTTTATTCATTTCCCTTCAAAGCTGTAACAGATGTTTTAAGTACGTCATACTATAAAAAATATCACATCATTATCTTAACACATTGTATGCCGTTGCGTGTTCCCTGATTGCTGCGGTAGTTCTGTGATTTGAGTTTTTTAAGTGTTTCTAACCTGCTTCCATGTCTTTGAACTTCTGCTTGAGCTCCTGTGGAGTGAGGCGGTACTGGTCAAGTCCATCGTTCCACTGGATTCTTTCCAGCACCTCTAGGTCACCACCTACCAGCCAATCACCTCCCTCCATGACCATCTGCACCGGGTGATAAACAGATTTTATTTTAGAAAAAAATATTTACCTATAGTATTGATATTCAGGCAAGATAATATTTGATTTTAGGTTTAAAATATTTGATTTTAGGCATGTTTGATGTTGTTTCAGTCAAATATCAAACTTAATATACGGTGAAAGTTAAACAAGTACCAGTCTGTCATAAGGATATTACTGTTTGCGGTGCGATCATGCCACACCCATTGAAATGAAAGCTTTGTGTGTTGAAGACATTCGATGAATGCCTCATCACCTTAATGTAAGGGTGCTGTGGACACGTGGTGCCCCACTGTCGGGCACAGCGCTCCTCCTTGCGATGCTGGTAGAACTCCGGGTTCCTGAGAATGGCCACGCGTGAACCCTGGTACTCCAGAGCTACGGCCGCACAGCCGTCTACCTCCTGCTTGGTCTCGTTGCTGACAGGCAGCACGATCGGGACGGACAGGTTGATGGCCCCGCCTGGAATGGAAGTGAAATTCAGTGATCTCAACCAGTGAACCGGCGAAAACTTTCCAAAAATTATGCTCTACGATAGACACTATGAAGAAAATATAAATCAAAACACATGTGTTACTATTACTACAAACCATAAAACAAAACAAAAAGTTGGGCGAGGCAAATAACTAGTCAGGTTTATGGTACACTTCTCATGCTTGCCTTTTACCGCAATGTGGTGGAGACACAATGTCCCGATGAGACACAATGTCCTGGCACATCATAAAAAATCATTATTTTATGGAACAGTCTCTTACCATCCAGCAGATTGCCAAAGTGTAAGACCTGCAGGAACTCTCTCTCCCTCATGAAGCCCTTTAGGGGACTCGCCCAGCCTTCTGACAAGACCTGCACCCACTGTAGATCCAGCTGTGGACAAGGATCATCATTTGTCATTACAAACAGCGCCAAGGACATTTAGCCCACAGCCTGCATTGATCGGTGCACTGCAAATATTGAGGTAAAATGCTGCGTGATCTTAGAGAGTAATGGCTTAAGAGCAGGCTTCTGACAAATTTTGACCATTCATTCATTTCCTTGAAACAAGATGCTCTGAGATCGAGCAACGGAAGAAAGAGTTGTTATTCTGCTTCCTGTCATTTGAAACATACAAATAAAGGGTGAAATAATCATTGACTCTGTTAATAAAAGATAGGGTGAGAAAGACAGTTCACTTCAATTTACTCGTATGTTGACAAGATGTGCTTCAGTGATTCATTTATCTTAATATCCACACCGCTATGCACCTGGCAGCCATTCTTTTGTCTTTATTAGGAGCTAGGGAAGTTAGAGCAGTCCATTAGTACGAAGGGTCAAAACACTGGAGGATGTTTATGGGCTCATCAGCAGCAGCTCTCCTTGTCCATTTACTTTGGGATAAAAAAGAAGGCTGCCTGCTGGAGCGGCGGTTACCTTGGTGATGCTGATGGTAGGAAGCGTGTTTGCGTCAGCCACAGCAAGGTTCAGCTTGTTCTCCATGACAAAGAGTTCATTCACCTCCTCCATGATCTCGCCTGGTACAATGTTCTATTTACAAGGAGAAATGGGAAATATCTGTGTATCTGAATGTGGTTGGGAATGTCTGCAACCAACAACATTACATGATTGATTTTCCCGTCTTCTCAATAAATCGTTTGGTTTTTTTGTCCGACCAGCAGTTGTAACTGTGTAGTTTACTATCATGAAAAGACAAACAAAGGCAACAAATCATCATGATTGAGTAGCTCGAACCAGAGAACGTTAATGGTGTCAATGGGTGTTTGCTTAAATGATAGTGACGCTTACTTCCTGGTTGATCTACGTTATATGTAATCCCAGGATTATTTATATTCTAGCTGCCTTTCTAAACAAATGTTTGGATAAAGAATGCAAACTAAAATTGTCCATGCGTGCCATGCGGTATCTTCTTTGTGACAAAAGCTGCTTGTTTATTTAGGGCCACCGCACCCGTGTGACAGCCCCGTGAGCCTCATCATTTGTCTTGTACAAAGGGAGAAATTAGTGCATTGTGACAGCAATGTAAAGTGACCGAGACTGTGTATATGCACCATGTCCATTTGTCCTGCTACACCCACCTGTTCCTTGAGCAGCTCCAACACCTGGTGGAGGCACTCGTTTACTGAGAGCTCTCCGGTTTTCAGCACCAGATCCGGGGCCTCGGGACGCTCATAATCCGAGTCGATCCCCGTGAAACCTGGCAACAAATGTGAAACCCCATTAACATTTCTATTCCATTTGTACTTGAACGAGTTCAGAGTGAGCTAATGGCTCGGCTTTACTTGTACCACTAACCGAGTGCATCAAACATTGGCGGGAGGTTTTACCGAGGTGAGCGGTGTCACACAGACCTTTGATTTCTCCGGCGCGAGCCTTCTTGTAAAGTCCTTTCACGTCTCTTTTTTCACACACCGCGAGAGAAGCGTGGATAAACACCTCGAAAAACGGTAGCCCGGCACTTGCATGGATTTTCCTCGCCTCGTCGCGGTCCTGTGGAAAAATATAGTTCAAACGTCTCATTCATGTGTTTTGCAGTGTATTCCAGACTCACATTGAAGCCTCCGTTAGACATTTTCAGCTGTTTTATACTGAGCAGTTTAACATCCGCAGCACATGACTGCTGATGTTTGCTGACCTTGCCGAAAGGTGAGATGAAACTGGTGACGCACACCAGCCCGGCGTCGGCGAACAGCTTGGCCACCTCCGCAATACGGCGGATGTTCTCCTCGCGGTCCACGGCGGAGAAGCCCAGGTTCTTGTTCAGGCCGTGGCGGATGTTGTCTCCGTCCAGCGAGTAGCAGGGAATGGCGTGGGACACGAGAAACTCTTCCAGGGCAAAACTGATGGTCGTCTTTCCGGCACCTGACAGACCTAGACCGAAAAAGTGACAAGACGTATCAGCATGACGGCACTATTTGTGCTCCCGACCAGATGAGTCTCTATCCCCTTCGGTTCTCGTGTGTGGCCGAGGGAATGAGCCACCTCGTGACCTTTAGGTGGAGAGATGGGAGATTGTAAATTTACCGGTCAGCCATATGGTACAGCCCCGGAAGCCTCCCCTGGTCCCGACCACCTGCCCTCTCTTGCTGCGGCTGACATGGTGGGCCTGATACACCACGTTGGTCGACCTGTTGAGATCCTGCAAAAGAAGAATGCATGCTCAGCCAGAAGCAAGATAAAGCGGCCCAGAGGGAGTTACATATGATGGAGACGATAGGCTAACAGTATAAAACCGGTTGCCAAAGGCAACCTCGCCTCACGCCAAGTGAAGCCTGAAATGCCTTGTCACGTCACGTGACCTAGAATGATGTGGCACTTTGCAATCGTGACTTGCGCTTGGTTTAGGCCAGCATGACTGGTTTTACTTTTCCAGTTGAAAGGGACTATGAAGGATGAATGGGGCTGCATTGACTTCTAGAGGGGAGGGCTAGTTGAGGCAGGCCTGGAAGGAAGGGGGAGAGGACTACACGGGACAATGTGTCCAGTGTGCTGCGTGCAGCCCAGCGATGATGTGGCAGTGCTCGTGCCCACACGTTGGCCCTCTGCACGCACTCTCCTCCCATCCCTACATCCATCCCATGGCTTCACTTCTTGCCTGCTCATCCCATCTTCCTCTTCGTCTCTAATGAACAGTTAATCAGGTCACACTGCACCTTCATTTGCACTTTTACCACAATCTCTTTGTCGTATATGCTGTTTAAGTCAAAACCTGAGTCAAATCCCATGTGAACGTATACACTGTCAATAAAGCTGATTCTGACCGACTGACACCTCACACATAAAGGTGTGTTTTAAAGAAGAAAGTGAGGAAGATATAAAGCTGTAGTTCCTTGGGGAGAGGATATATCAATTTGCTGGGTTAATGATAACCATTTTGGGGAATTACTGTTATTACAAAAAAACATCTCAAAATTCTGTATAACTAATTGTACGTTCCTACTTACAGCTAGTAAGAAGTACAAAATGTACTTTACATGCTCTTATTATTAACATGATCTCATAATCCAAGACATGACCAAGCCTACAATGTATTCATGTGTACACCCCAGCCTTGGACCAACAGAAATATACTACCCTTTCTTCAAATCACGTACTCAAGGCGTATTTATTTAACAGAACTTAAGAAGGCCCTGCCCTAGACATGCTTTTTCCACAAACTATCACTGCACGTCATTCATCTCATTTCATTTGAGTTTTTGAGCTCCTCTTGTAAAGCACTTTTACATTACAGGTCATTTAGCAGACGCTTTTATCCAAAGCGACTTACATTACACTTTTAAACCCATGGCTTTTTCACATTTTTGCCCGGGGAGCAATTAGGGGTTAGGTGTCTTGCTCAGGGACACTTCGACGTGGAACATGGGGCAGCCTGGAATCGAACCAACAACCTTGTGCTTCCCAGCACACCTTCTCTAACCCCTGCGCCACGACGACCCCATTTCCCTGTAAAAAAAATGTTCAGTACGTCCCAAAAAAACGTTTTTGGGAATGCATTCCCTTTTTTTTTAACCCTATTCCTGCATTCCCTATTCCAGCATTCCTGTGCTTGTGTCTCACAGTGGGCTCTTTCTCCGCGTCGCTACATCATGAATGGGCCAAAGTGACGTGGAAACGTCACGACAACAACCGGCCATTTATTCACAGTCTGCGACCATCACACCTGGCAGGAGCCGTAGTTATGATAAAGAAACGCACGCATACACAAAAAGGGAGGTCGTTGTAGAACATGAGCTGCAGTTACATTGAAAGGAGAGAGAGAAAAAAGGCCATTAAGTATTAGGATTAACGTTACTTTTCCTTGTTGTTTTAACGAGAACAATGTTTAACAGCCGATAAATGAGACACGCCGCGTTGACAACGCGTTACATACTTAAAGGGGGGGGTTAACTTAACTTAACGTTACATCTCGGAAGACACACACACACACACACACGCGCACGCACACACAACTTTTAACTCAAATTTCACGGTTGAATCTAATGACAGCTTGCATTCCGATTGTTTCCGTCCCACCGTTATCTCCGCATCCACTCACCGTACGAAGCTTCTTCACCCCGGACATTTTTGCGCGACCGTTGAACACCGCCGAGGGACTTTGCTGGACACCGGGGCTCGGACCTCTTCACACACGGGCCTGGAGGAGAAGGGAGAGGGGGGTTGTGGGTCTGCGAGTTGTAAACCTGGAGAAAGTTGGTAATCGAAGAAGATCGAGGGCGGTTTTAAAAGGGACTTCCAAGACACGTAGCATTCCGCTGGCCCGGCCTCCAGCCCTCCTCCTCCTCCTCCGGCACCGATGAATCTGCATATTGTTCCCGTATAGCAGCCAATACTCAAGCAAAACGACACGACGGGGCCGAGCATCCAAAAACCGGCCAGAAGTGGGACAGAGGTTGGATTCTCGTGGGTTCTCCCGAGAATAAAAAAAGAGGTTTGTGGGGTGTTGTCGGCGTTGTTACGGCTCCCGGAGAGTATCGCGCCGTTGACACCGCCGCCCGAGGCTTCGTCGGGTCGTTGAAATCTCGACGGTTGTCGAAGCGGAACCGCGCAGAGAGCGTATAGCCGTTAGCTAGCGTGAGGCTCGCGCCGCTGCCGTTACGAGCTACAACCGGCAGCAGGCGAACACCAACGGTCACCGCACGGAGCACAGTCCCAGTGACGTTGATGTGATACAGTTCTACACTTAATGTGATACTAATTGTAAATAGTTAATGCATTTTAAATACGGGGGACATAGTTATGAGCGTCTTGGTAACGCTAGTTGTTACTTTGCTTGAGTAGTGACGTTACCTTGGTAACGGTGCTCCTTTTGCCAGTGCAGTTGGGAGGCAAATGCACTTTTACTTCGACAGTTTTAAATACGTATTGCTATTTTACAGAGCTATGTTATTAATATAGCACATGAGCAAAACATGGGATGGAATCTTTATTCACTAAAATCCTAATTCTGAAATAATAAGCCATTCTCTACTTTTACTTTTTAACTCAAGAAAAGTTTTGATTGCAGGACTGTTAACATATTCTACTCTGTGACGTTGCTATCTTGTTACCTCAATAAAGAACTGAGTAATATGTTTTCCTTCTCTGGTATTTTCAAAACTTGTAAACGGCCACAACATCACGTCCCTGGAACATGTTTGGTTTTAGACAGGACTATTAACTACTACTAAGTAAATAATGGATCTCGGACGATGTTTAAAACCAAAAGTTGTTCTTTCAATGGCTTCTAACCTGTTAAGAACAAATGAATGTTGACTTTTTTATTTACAAAGCCATTAGTTACAAGTTATAAATATTATCTGATTAAAACCAGGATACGGCAATTAAGGACTATAGTGGTTATAAAGGTCAGTCATTTGCTGCAGACATAACCAGAAGTGAGTGAATAAAATTGAATTAGACCAAAATATAATTCATTTCAGAGTAGCCTGACACCCAAACGGCAGAAACCACCCTGCTAAACATATTTTACGAGAAAGTCCAGACAATTTATGTTATGTGTAATGTACAGTTAACAACACATTTGAATACATACTGACCACAAAAGCTTGTGCTGTTACAAACCAAGAGTAGCTGACCAGAGCAACAAAAAATGTGTACACTGCAAAAATAAACTCTTTAATTTCTGAAAACCTTCCCAAAAAAATAAGCAATATAGTTGTAGTGATACTGCACTCGCACAGGTGAATGTGAAATGAATCCGCTTCGATCCGTTTCAGAGACATCAAATCTGCCTTTTTCTCTGCTGAAAGACCAATAAAAACCCCACAACCCCCACTGCAATGCCTTTTTATCCAGGATCTACCCTATCCGCTCAGAATTAAGCACGACCCCTGAACAGCTGACACTCAGTCTCGAAGTCACAACCTAGAAGCAGTGCCCGGTAGTGATCCTTGACGTCTTCATAGAGCGGCACGGGGGTGCCGGTCAAACCAGGGAAGGTCATAGGCTTCTCGTTGAGCAGCGGTTGCAGTCTCAGTTCGCCTCCCCCGCAGTCGTATAGCACCAGGAGCAAGTTAGCCGCGTAGGGTAACATGTGGCTGGTGCGGAAGGAGCGTTGGGCCTGTGTGGCGTAGTTGGTTGAGGTCAGGGCATCGCTGTCCTTGAAGAAGCCCAGGAGGGTGAGCAGCGGAAGGAGAGTCTCTGCATGACCGACCTGGACCGTCACGGCCTCGGTCACCTGTTTTCCCAACCTGACATGCACACAACATCGGTTTCAGGTCAAATACATAATGAGCTCTGTGAAAAGTGTAAAGGGATGTCAAAGTGTTATGGTGTGATAAGGCTGATGATGTTCCATTCGTCTTATTGTTTTCAACATATCCCATGAAGAAGCATTGTCCATGCAATATACCGTTGAGCTATAATACTACAATGAACTATATAGTTTATGCTGAGTAGTTTTATGTCTCATAAAGTTCAATCTATATGTACCGTTTTTTTAAATTGATGACAGGAAAAAAGAGAGCAACAGCACCCTACATTTTTACAGGTTGAAGGAAGGGGGGTTTGCTCACCTGATCTCGCTGGCTGCATTGTCCAGTCGACTGAACGCGTCGTGGAAGAGAATGCAGCTGGACTTGCTGTTGATATCGTGACCATAAGCTCTCTTCCAGAATTGCTTAAGGTCATTGGCATACTCCAGGACCTGATGAGTCAGATAGTGCGAAGAGGTTTTCCAAAGTGCTGGAGCTCTCAGTGATGTTAGGTAACGTTTTACTCTTCCTGAGTGCTAAGGTCATCTCGTAACATGAGACACGAAGCCCTCTTTGTGGAATTTATTGTGCCACGGCTTCTCCATGAATGAACACCGTGGCAAACCGTCCCCTGCTGCTTTCTTTACAAACTAAAGGCCAGTAAATTAAGATAAGGATAAAGAGTAACTTGAGTTGAAGTACATCAAGTTACTGATGCATGACCTCTCCTCCAACCATCAGGAAGGAATCTCACCTGCAATTAATACATTCCAAACTTTAAATAGGACAGGGCCTTACCTGGGCATCAACTTCGTCAAAAAGCCGACACCAGGGAGAGTTCACAGTCTTGATGGCAAACTCATAAGCACACAAATAAAATGCGGCTTCGGCCATATCTGCAGGAGAAGGGTCGCAGTAATAAAATGTAGATAAGTAGTCATAATCAGACAGGATGCTAAACATATGTGTGTATGGCTCTGAAGCCTGTGGTCCTTCTTCAAAGCTACAAATGGAGTCAATATTGGCTTACAGCTCAGTCTCGCGGAGCTCTGATTCAATCAAATTAGAAAACAGCTCCATCTACTGTACACACACCGTGTGTGAAATACAAATGGCTCACCTCAGATCTGACTACTTTACCGCTTCTATCATACATCAGTTACAGCTAATTGTTGTGTTCAATGGCATTAGATGCATTTAAGAAGGTAATTATGTGAAAATGGAGACCGTCTTCAATTGCAAAACATAGTTTTAGTTATTGCACAGCGGACCAGATGTACGTCAGAAACATAAGAAACAATTTGATGGTAGGATAACTTTCTATTTTTTTCGTCTATGGAAACAAAGTTTTCAATAATAAAATAATAATTAATTTACAGTTACATTGTTTTAAGGAATATATATATATATTAAGGGAAATATTCAGCAATTGTGTATAATCTTGAATATTCGTGATGTTAGTCTATTTTCTCTGTAGAAATTGTTGGAGCTATTTACATATAATTTGTCAGATTAGAATGATACAGGAGTGCAAGACGCAATTTACTGTGAGAAATGGGACAAATACATTCAATAAAATTGTGCCAAGCAGGAGAAGCTCTTTTCTTTTGGTTGTTTGCCAGTAACAGACCTGGGATCCATATCCAGTTATATTTATCCATTCAAGAAACTTTGGACCTTAAAATGAAATCAAGAGTAAATTAATTAGAGTACTACGCACACAGTTCAATTAATAGCAAAGCATTGGAAAAGATTGTCACAAATCTGACTATTCCAGGTGATAGAATAAAACTAGTACATTTCCTTGATTTGATGTACTTGAATAAAGGTTTAATATACACCTAAACTACATTGGCATTTCTATGTTATGCTACTTACCACTTCTAGGCCACCGCTATACATATTTGTCTCTTATAGTCAAGCATTTACAGTAAATTGTAAACATTAAATATTACTCACACATTGCCATGTCCAATAAAATAAATTCTAATGAAATGCCATCATAGCTGGACTACCAGAAAGGCAGCTGCCGGGATTAAGGCCGGACCCGGAGAAGGTGAGAAGAAACGTACGAGGAAGAAACGTGCAGGAAGGACCACGACATGGAGGAACTGGCACGCAGCCGGGCTACGTTTTTGTTTGATTAAGGAATCGTTTTATCCTCCGGAAAGATTTATTTTGAGTGATGGACTTTTTTTGTTTGAAGCGAATTACCTGAGTTGCCCGTGATAAGGGATGGTATGGGACCTTACAATGTACATCTATAGATATATACTTTATATATAATGTTGTAGTTACAAATTGGTTATTATGAAATAAAGGATCTGAATACTTCCTTCACCACTGACCATCTGTGATGTCACTGTAAGGAACCCTGAGCCGGTCTGCGATCTTCTCCGTGACCCTCCTCATCTCAGGACCCTGCTTGAACTTGTCCACCTCTGACAGAGCCGCGGGGTTGTTATCAACTTCGTGCACAAACCTGGTGCACTGGTCAAAAAACCTCATGAGGGCATCGTTCACTGCATGGTCAAACTCCTCGTCTGGGTAGAAAAAAGGCGACCGGTTATATGAAGAATGAACAGCGTTGGGTATCGCCATTCCCAATTAATTCTTAGAGTTAATTTTCCGGTGTTGGGAAAAAGTGTTGAAGTGCAGAGTTGAAATCACACTGCAACTCTTACAGAGTCAATTGTACCAGCGTGTGTTATCCAGTGTCCAGATCAGATCCATTTGCGACACTTAGTAGAGTTAAATGAACTCTTTGATAGGTTTGAAATGTAACTGTACAGTGTCAGACTTCTTGGTGTCGGGTTTAACTCTACGTACTGTGGCGCATGGATTGGAGAGGGTGAGCCAGGAACCACAAGGTTGGCGCATCACACCCCGGTTGCTACATGTCCCATGTCAAAGTGTCCCTGAGCAAGACACCTAACCCAGACTAAAATGTAACAACCATGGGTTAAAAATGCAATGAAAGTCGCTTTGGATAAACGTGTCAGCCATATGACATGATGTATTTTAACACTGGGCAGATTTATTTTTGACACTTATTGAGTGTTGATTTAACACTGCCAAGATAGGGACAATATAAACACCAGCTTAAGAGTTCAAATTGAATCTCACAGAGTCAATATAACTCTCTGAAATGTGCTGTGTACGTTCTAGCGGATGGTGGCTGTACCTGTAATGGCCCACAGCTCCGTCAGTCCGGCCTTGAAGGACAGCGTGCTGTTGACGCACCTGTGCTTCGAGCTGGTTATGAATTTGACGAATCCGCCTCTGAGCTTCTCCTCTGAAATCAGCGAGGGGAACAGCTTGGACAGCCTGACGGCCAGATGCTTGTGGTCGTCCACACCTTTCTGGACCAGTCGGCCGTCCATGTCCTCCTTGTACCACATGGTCCACTGGGTCTGGATCTCACGCAGCCAGCTCTCCTCGCCGGACGCTTTGCGTCGAACCACCTCGTAGAGCGTCTGCATCTTCTTGATGTTTTTGCTCGTCGGGTACCTCGTCCCGTGTCTTATGATGGCGGTCAGGTGGACGCGGCGACATTGTTCGGACGGAGGCTGCAGGATGGAGGCGTTCACGGCGAGAATGTCCTCTATGAGATGCGGGTTCACTTCCTCGTACCTCCCTTTGGTGCTGAAGTATTTGGCGATGGCTGGTATGTTTGGATTGTCCCCGGGGTTTGCGTCGTTTCGGAAGCCGCCGCAAAAGCACGTTGTGACGGCCAAATGAAGGAAAGTGATTTTCCCGAAAGCGATCGGCATGGTGCGGACAGGTAGCTCGTTCGTGTGGCCGGGTGCACTCCCGGACACCAACCCAACCCGGGTGACGTGGTGCGTGCGGGACTGTCCAGCCAATCCGTTACGCACGGCCCGTCTGACTGCAGCCTGTCTCATCGCGGACATTGCTCGCTTGTAGTCACGTGGCAGCGTGCACTTTACTCCCTTGGTGAAAACAGTAACGACACAGTGCAGACATACACGGTTTAGTAGTCTAACTAAAGCATTCAAGTAGTCAAGCCGACATTAATTTCAAACTGAAAGAACTTGGGATTGATATGTGATGACATAGTTATGACATGACAAGCATTTTACTGTTACAGCTGGAGCTAGTTTTTACTACACTGATAGGCACTCATCCTACCATTTGATATTGCCTTTTATTTTGTTTCAAATAAAAGTAAGTTCTTTGGTATAATAAAAAAAATGTCTGCACATCTTTTCCGGCCTGGCCAGTTTAGATGTTACAAGTCAACCGACTGTTGACTGGTAAAATTCCGAAGTAAAAAGAAACATGATATTGTGGTAACATATAACATGTTAGACAGTTGCAGATATAAGGGGAATTAAGTTTTACCATCAGTTTTCTATATCATAGTTGTTTTTATTGAAAGAGAGAAGACGGGACAGAAAAACAAAAATAAAACACATTTTGTTATTCCATAATTATTTATTTCAGTTGTTCAAAGAACACAAATATATTTAAATTCCATATTCAAATCACTAGCATCAGAAAAATGCTCGATCAAATACTAACATTTTTATTGTAGGAGCGTGTGTTAATTGTGTTTACCAAAGGAAAGGTCAGCCTCTTTTACAGGATCTACCCTGCACTTTGAATTAAGCGGGACCCTTAAACAGCTGACACTCAGTCTCGAAGTCAAAGAGCAGCTCCCTGTAGCGATCCTTGACATCTTGATAGAGCGGCACGGGGGCCTGCAAACCAGGGAAGGTCCCAGGCTTGGGGTCAAGGCATCGATGTCCTTGAAGAGGCCCTGCAGGAGGGTGAGCAGCGGCAGGACAGTCTCTGCATGGCCGACCTGGACTGTCACAGCTACAGTCACCTGTTTCCCCAACCTGAAAAAACACTGCATGGGGTTCAGAACTCAACATTGTTTCTTTCACACAATTACGCGTCGGTAAAACACAATATAAGACAGAAACACTACCTAAAATCAGATATATATAAGAATAATATGAAATCTTTAGCCAAGCAAGTCTGGGTTGCTCGACAAGTGTTTATACCAGAGTTATTTCCCGTCTTTATCTGCTTAAAGACACATTTTAACAGCCATAATTGAGACTAAAGTTTATACCACTGACCCTATTTGATAAAAAGCAAAACAACCAAAACTAGGGGACAAGCATACAAAAACGTATTTCATCTATTGCCCTGAGGGTTTCGCCGCTAGTCTTTGACAACCACAACCCACAGTTGTACAGAATGTGAAGGTCATTCTAAAGCTCACTCACTTGCTCACACTGGCTGCCGCAGACGATTAAACACATCATGGAAGAGAATGCAGCTTGACTTCCCTCAGAAGTGGTACAGAAAGTTCACATGGAACCACGTGCGTGTGTGTGTGTGTGTGTGTGTGTTTGTGTGGAGGTTACACAAAGGCTTCAAAAAGAAAAAAATCTCCAAATAGAACTTTTACCAAGAACCAGGAAACAATTGTTTCCAACAGTTGTTTTCAAAAAGCAGTGTTTCTCAGTGAATGGATGATTTGGCTAAACAGAGATGGAACACGTTGTGACTTTTCTGTTTGTTTGGACACTCTTTAGAAAGAAGCAGTAAGACATTATTTGTCTAATGATTTTCTTAATCTATTTTTTCATTTCAAAGGGACAATGTAGAGTTAAAAACTTTAATGAACTGTGCACAATTGTAGCTTTAGGCTAATTTGCATCTGCAGTCCTGTTGAGGGTGCTGTGTACCTCCAAACTAGACTAGACGTGGAGGTTTATTTGCCACGCCTGTTCTATAGATATATGAAGTGAAACAGCAGCCTATTTGGTTCCAAAGTTCAAGAATTGAACTTGTTTCAGCAGTGAATAAACATTCACATTCAGTCTAATACACGTCACAGATGTGCTTCAGTTTCAGAGAAGTAGATTTGAAGATTGAAGGGAATGCAGTTGTTTAATCTGTGAAAAGGGACATCCACTAAAACAGGCTAAATCAGAAAGAAATACACTCAACAGTATAATTGATTAGAAAGGAAGCGGGCGGAAGCCTCAATGCTTCTAAATTAACTCAACACGAGTACTGGCATGTTCTACACAATATCCTCCCCAATACTGAGTATACCTTAATGGTTATTTGTATTTAGTTCAATGAATCATTGTTTCTTGAATCTGTGACAAAGATTCAATTTAGTTAATTGACAAGGAAAGGCCATTATGCTGAATGAAAGGTCCTCTAGTACAGTGATTCTTAACCATAGGGCCGCGGCCCAAACTTGGGCCACCAGCGCCCCCTAGAGGGCCGCAAAAAACTTTCAGTTTTGCACCTGTGGGCCGCAAGGGCCGCGGGACTGCGTGCAGCTTTCGACCATGTGGTGGCGGTAATGCATCACTCGGTTGTTTAAAAAGCGCCAATACACAGAGAAGAAGACTGTCTACTTCGCAGCAAAAATGGATACGTTTTTAAAAAGAAAAAATGAAGACGAACGTCCTGCCGATACCCCCACCCAGAAGACAAAGTTTTTGCGGAAATACAATCTCGACTTCATTAAATACGGTTTCGTAAATGGAGGAACAGAGGCAGTGCCAAAAGCCCAGTGTGTGGAGTGTGGGCTAATGCTGTCCAACGAAGCTATTGTTAATTGTTGTTATTATTTGTGTCATTGTTCATTTGTCACAGATATAAAGATTCTTCTGGTTCTGCCATGCAAAAATGGAGACTGCTGAAGCAATTTTACAATGGCTTTGCAGATTATAAGGCTATAGTTTCATTTGCACTTTAATTTCATTTACAGTTTATTTATATTTATAGATTTATATTATTTGAATGCATTTATTTTATCACCCCCTTTTTATTGATTTCATGATTTATTTATATATATATAATTTATTTTTTATTAATTTAAAGTAAAAACCCTACTATTGGTCTTTTTTTTATTATGATTAAAAAGCCTGAATTGATCCTTGAAATTTTTTCTTATCACAGCTTGATTTGGTCCATGAATTATCAGCCTGTTCGGTGTCTTGATGTATGTGTGCAGGTTTATGTAAACGTTTAATAAAAGTCTTTGTGATGATCCCATTTTATCATGTCATTTTATTTGACAATTTTTTTTGCTTGTTAAACAATAAGTGGATTTGGTTTATTATTGAATACAAATCAAACCGAGAGTGAAGTCAATTAAACCTATACAGTGTTAATATTTAATGGGCCCCGGGCCACTTTGTACTATAAAAATTGGGCCTCAAGGTCGAAAAGGTTAAGAACCCCTGCTCTAGTAGACCTGGGACCCATTTTAAAGTACTTAAACAGCCATTTTTTACAGAAAACAGTGTATAGAATCACTGAGCATGATTTCTTTGGAGTTAATATACATGTTTAATAAGTTAAGACACACATTAACACAATAAAAAGGCAGTGCTTCTGCTGATGTGACCTTGTGATGTCACTGTAAGGATCCCTGAGCCGGTCTGCGATCTTCTCCGTGACCCTCCTCATCTCAGGACCCTACTTGAACTTGTCTACTTCTGACAGAGCCGCGGGCCTCTTATCAACTTCGAGCACAAACCTGGTGCACTGCAAACCTCATGAGGGCATTGTTCACTGCATGGTCAAACTCGTTGTCTGGGTAGAAAAAAGGCGATGGGTTACATGGAGAATGAACAGCGTTGGGTATCACCATACATTTTAGCCGATCGTCGCTTTACCTTTGGTGGCCCGCAGCTCTGTCAGTCCGGCCTTGAAGGACTTTAAGGCTTTGAGCTGGTTATGAATATGATGAATCCACCTCTGAGCGACTTCCCTTGAAATAGGCTGCAGGGTGGATTTGTTCACAGCAAGTATATATGTCCTCTGTGAGATACGGTTTCACTTCCTCGTACTTCCCCTTTGCGTTGAAATATTTAGAGATCACTGGTGTATCTGGATTTTCCCTAGGATTTACATTAATAAGTAAACAGCGAGAGAAGACGAGGAAACAAAAGATTATGAATTTCCAAGGAAAGGAATGCATGATGCACTCAAGAAGTGGTTTGATAATGTCAAAATATATACAGTACAAAAATAAATACACCAGAAATAAATCTTGTCACATTATAAAGGTTTGTTACATTTTCAGTTCCTTTATATGTCAATGGGAGGATGCCCTGTTTATATTACGAGAGATCAACACTCTACTTCCAAGTCCTGTTGTTCATCATGCATTCATTTCATAGAGTGTCACTGATATGTAAGAGTGAGACATTTTTTATACCCTTTACAGTTAATGTAGTTTCGCTTTATTTACTTTTATTAACCACAGAGCTTTCATTCAAAGAACTCAAGTCGGAGCATAAATATCTGAGTAAAATCTGTCCTTGTGTAGAATATAGTGCATTGTTGTGAAGATTCACGGTTCTCCCTTTTGTTATTAGTTTTAATAGCCACGTTACATTATTGATGAGTCACCATGGAGCATCAGCTCACTTATCTGTCGCTTCTACTGTTGCGTAGATATTCAGTTGTATAAGTGCATTTCACTTTAGTCCACATTTAATTGTTGTTTTCCCAGCAAAAGAGTTCATATTCAACTTCACATGATTATTCACATGATGTCATATAGAAAGTATGTTTATATCTATCGGAAAGCATTATCAGAATAGGAATTGGCTTTAACATGTTTTCTCTAATTTCTGATTATTCAGTGTCCCATCCAATTTTACCAGTTATGATGATTCATGAATTCCTAATATTCAAAGTCCAGTTTTGGTTTAGTTTGCGCAAGAAAATCAGACTGAAGGTCTCCTACGCTGCCTAAATCCATTATAAACTTTAACAGAGTGGGAACCAGGAGGATTTTGTCTGTTTAATTGCTGTCAATCATGCTTTACACAGCAAAAAGGCAAATCCTATTGATCTTATCTGATTTTAAGAGGTAGTAAAAGTCACTATGCCAACTATATTTTCCTGTCTTATCAGGCATTATTAGCTGATCAGTGTTATCAAAAACATCTTGACCAAATGAGGAGAATTTGTTCAAGTGTACTAATCATTAAAAAGGGACCTTTGTTAAGTCCTGACAAAAACATAAAATCCTCTTAAACATCCACTTTTTAGGATTGTGAATGTCCGCCCACAACACCACTGCGCACTAAAAAAAAGGAATGTATCAATAATTAAATTGCCGTAGATCTGATTATGAGTGTTATTGTTTTACAACAGCCTATTGTCCAGTGTAATGATTTGAAGAAGATTTTACTTTATATATATTAAGATTTTTGTCTGATTGTGGGACATTGACATTTACTATAATTTTTATTTATTTATTTTACTACAATTATTTGCTGTTTTGTTGTACTATATTCACAACTTTGTGGCAAATCACACACTTGCTTGTCAAGCTACAGGTGTGCTTAAGTTTGACTCATTTTTGCTTTGTTTTTGTCCTGGGAAAAATACATTTTGTACATTGTTTTATATGACCCATTGTTCCCTTATTCCTCCTGAATTTTGGTAAAGCCCCCCAAAGAAAATATACAGTGTAATATCCTGATCTAATAAACTAATCAGTAGAATATTTTAACCAGCTTATGATTTACAAATTATAATCCTTCAACTGTTATAGTCAGATTAGAGCTACCGATTTAAAGCATACATTACACTAAAATGTAATGTCTTCTCAGTCCTTCACCAATAGATGGCTTCAGATGAGATGAGCGCTCTTCCAACGCTGCATTTTCTTCGTAGTTGTTGTTGCATTCAAATACGCCTCTTTTGCTACACCGTATTAGCACGGGCGTCTAAATGTGTCTTTTGCCACTTTCTTACCTAAACAAAAACAAAGGAAATGACAACGTGGTGTTTTGTTCATATGTTTTTTTTTCTAGTTTGTGTTGTTGCGAACCCGTCCCACCGAATGCCAACTTTTTCTTTTCACACGGGCACTTAAGCAACGCGCCTCGTCGCCGACGGTACCTGAAGGCAGCGCGGCTGACGGCGTGAAGGAAACTCCCAGCTTCTCGAGTCCCAACCGCCTACCCATGAAAACACTGGATAAAACCACAGACGGGTTAACGCCAGAGCGTGGTGGTAAACTCTACGATTTAAAGAGAAGCCCGTACCATTTCAGGTAATTAAACTACTCTCGTGGTTACTACTCTTTTGTCAATAGCAGACCTAGCCACCCGCTAAGCTGTCTCGGCGCTGTGTTAGGTAGCTAACGTCAGGTCTGCTTTCGGTTAACGTTAGTGCTGTGGCTCAAAGTCGTGGTATTGGGAACTGTTAGTTACCGTGTAATGCCGCACCGCAAACTAATGTAAACACCGTTGTGTTGTATAATTTCCCCCTGAAATTGCGCCCGGTACGCGCTGCTCGACAGACGCCCGCCACCCCCCCCCCCCTCCGATCGTTGACTCCGGTACCGAATGTAACGTTAGCTAACGTCAACTTCACGTTAATGCTGCTCACTGGCCTTCCGCGGAAACATTTTTTTTAATGTTGGCGAGAGAAGCCGTCTCCCGTTATCGTTAATCCCGATACAACGCGGTTGGTAGAAAGGCTACATTCGTTTCGCGATAAACTGATTTTTTTGTTTTCGTTTTAGTTGTTTATTTAACCGGATCAAACATAATATTTATGCTACAAATAAATCTGCTTTGTAACCGACAATAATGTAACGCCAGGTTAGCTGACCGTAAACCCCCCCCCCCCCCCCCAAACTCAACAACCCCCGGCTGACCGAGGCTAGCTAACGTTAGCTCAAATACCGAAGACGCCAGCTTGCTCTATATTTAGTGTGGTGAAACTAAGCGGCTGAGCCGCACGTTGCGGCGGCCGACCCGAGTGTGGCACAAGTGGCTCGTGTCTGTTTCAGGCACGCGAAGAGGCCACCTGTGTCAGCCATGTTTCCTGTGTAACGCCGTCCCGCAGCTGCGCCTCCTACCGCAGCGGCAAACCCGCTAATGTGTTCTCCTCCGCGGTCTCGGTACACATGGACCTCGCGTATTAGTGGTAGCACAACATTTTGGTTTGTTTCGCGCTGACCATGACTTATGTATTTTGTATTATATTTTGATTTGTGCAAGAAAAGGGCGCAACGGGGTGACCCGCCTTCTTAAACGGTCACTTGATGAGACACAGACATGTTTAGACAGTTGTGTGTCTTCCCCCCCCCACCATTCCTGTTTGTCGGGGCATATGGTGTTGCTATGTGCTATATCTGCCCGCTTAACCTGAGATCCACAGTGAAACTAACCCCGGACAGGCAGTTGAGCCAAAAGAGACATTGACTCAAACAAAACCGAGGGGTTGTTTGTGCATCGGAACCGGTGAGAAAGCAACTTCTCACATACACAAACTGTATGGCTGCAGTGAGTGGGCAAAAAAAACGACTTCAATGGGGGTTATTGTCACCAAGGCATCCAGCCTGGGTTGCTGAGAAAGCCTTATTGCCAAAGCAAAGCATGTCAGACCATCAACAAGTGGAAACAAGGCGTTTTCTGTTGGCGAGGCAATGACTCCCCCATGGAAAAGTGTCTTAAGCGGATGACAAAACCCATTGGCCAACATTCGCTCCGATCACCAACTTCCCCTGGAAACCTGTTACTCACGTGCTTTAGAGGAATGGCCTATTTTTTCAGAAAGTGTTTTTCCTAACCTTTTTTATTCAGTTTTTAATTTAGGAAGTGATTTAAAATGTGTAATTCTAGATGGATACTTCTGATTCTACACAGGCTTTTTGCTACCTCCATAAGCTGCAGATTAATTTATGACATTAGAATGAGTTGTCTTTTTATGACCAATGAATTAGATAGAGCTTCAGATATAAGATTTCAAAGCTAACTCGTATTTCTGTTTGACAAAAAGAATCAATGGATTCAAAATGTCAATTTCACTAGCAGTTAGATGGGTTGGTATTGATAAAGTTTACCCCAATATTTATGTTATTGTATCATGCACTGGTTTGTTTTTGAATAGACAAAACCGCAGCAGATACGTAGTCAGGAAAGTACTGTGCCAGTGTTTGGCCAATTTTAAAATTGTTTGACCCTAGATATACAGGTACGTCTTTTTATTTTTGAAAATGTCTGCGTCACTGCAGCGTACTCAAACCACAGCTAGGGTATAATGCTATTAGCTGATGGCTTTGGCCTGTTTGTTGTTCTACTGAATGGTACTACGATGTGAGTGCTGGACAACAGCCACTCATCATTCGATTTCGTCAGAGGTTTGCCTCCAGAGAAATTGTAAGCAGTTCCTTTAATCATGTTTCTGCCATAATTAGAAACACATGAAGTTTCAACTCTCTTCACATGATGTCCCAGTTTCCTGTGGCCTACAACTACTTTTTCTAGGAAATCTAGGCTAGTAGAACTTTGTAGCCTATTTTGTGTATTTGTAAATCACTGAAAAAAGAAGACAATGTTGACTTTTTTTATTCTACTTGCAGGCCAGAAGCGCAAGTGATCCAATGTCCCCTCACTTCCTGCTGAGCTTTGTTTGATTAAATGGAGGAGCCAAACAGACTTTAAAACTAATATAGAACGCCTTGACAAATGGAAAAGATATGTATTTAACGTTGCACTAGGAAATCAAGGTATCCACGACCAATTTATGCGGATAAGGCGAGGGTGTGGAGTGAGTTGGGAAGGAATGTTACGTAGTGCCAGCTGGCCCTTTCTGTTTTGTACTGTTGTTTAGCTTTGCTTACACCTGAGCGGGGTATCCCCCCTGTCCTAACATGTACACCTGCATTCTTATGTTAATCAAGTTCCTCAGGATGTTTGACGTCAATAACGGGACACCAATGTGACTATTGCATACATAAATACCCAGGAAGCTGTAGACCTGTTCCTGACCTAATTTGTTCATGCTTTGGCCTATTTTAAAGGCAAAATTCAACATAATTCTACATCAAGGAAGGCTGGTGTGACTCTGGGCAATGGCAGGCCATCTTCATGTTGTGCTCACAAGCGTGTCTGTTCAAAACGTACACATGAAAAATATACAAATTTATAAAGCAGGGCCAAAGGAGTCCCATGAGATGGTCTGTTCACCGTCCTGTTTACTCGCTGACTCCACCCACCCCAATTTGTGTGCTGATGTGCTTCTTTGTGCAGAATTACGTCCTCATGCTAATTCACAGTGGAAAGCGCGTTTCTTTATTACTATATGGGACTGTACAAGATACTGTGCTACTGGTGGTTACTCTTGTTTACGCCTGGTTCAAGCTTCAAAGTTAAATAATGTAACATTTTGTGCATCGATTAGAGATGACTGGTTCCGGATGAACCAACGCCTCATAGCGCAGGAGTTCTAAATGTGAAAATTACGCGGGTCAAATAAACCCAGAAATCTTGGTTAAAACTCAACTCCTTGCTCTTGAATTCCAGCCAATCAATCGTATCAAAAATCCCAACTCTCGGGCTGGTGGTGAGCTGTCTGCTCTGTGCTTTGTTTATGCAGCTAGGCCATGCACGCGCATGTGAGTGCACGTGAGAACAAGTATGTGTGCCCCCACTGTTCGAACCACTAGCTTCTCTGCACTGAGGTCAAATGGCGGTTAACGCAGATGGCTCGGTCATGATAAAGTAAGAAAACGCTGCACTGTTGCACCTTTTTAACTTTGCCTCTGTTGCTGGGTTTAAAGGATTTCCCAGTTTAGTAAAGGAACACAGGTATTGTGTCTCCGCCCTACAAATTTTTGCCTAGGCAAATCGCATATTTCTGCACCAACATGTAAAGTAATTGCAAGTCTGAATCTGTCAGTCTTGTTGACAGATTTAAGTCGTTATATGTGAAGAGACGGGCTGAATGTGCGCTAATTGCTCTCCGACGACTGTTAGTCCCTTGCGTGCGACGCCACGTATCATTGGTGATGGCTCTGCACCACATGAGCTGAGCACAAGTTCAGTCCGTCCCCTGGGCTTCCAAGGGCCTCGCTTCCATCATCAGTGACTCATAAAGCCATAAGTGGTTCTCTCATTAGCAGATGTCACCTGCCGGCGCGCTGGCCGTTGTACCCGTTAAACTCGGCTCCAACAAAGGCCCGTCCGTGCTTTATGGCCAGTCTCATCCTAACCTTTGGTTAACTGCGTGCTCTGTTGATCAACCTGCTGATAGGACGTAAAGTGCTTCTGTGATAGCAAAGTGGCTGTATTCTTTCTGATGAATTACATTTCAAAGGTTTATTTCAGACTATAATCTATTATTATTATTATTATAATTTTTTTTTTTTTTTTTGAACAGTATCCGTGTTCTCCTTGTAGTGACAGATTTGCGCTTGTGCTTTTGTAACATGCCAGTATGCGAACATGTGGCAATATTTTCATAAACTGTAACGTCATTGATGGAGAGATTAAGGATGACGGGATCCAAGTGTGCATTTGCTTTTGTAAGATAAAAAAACTAACATGGCCAATTTAATGGAAATAACTCATTTTGTGTCAAAATATTACAACATCGGAAACTAACCCAGTCCATTAGGGAGTGATCACACTTGAATGAGTCCACACACATGTTTTACTTGTAATCCTTTTTTTTTTTTTAATGTTGCTGATATCAGCTGTCAACCTCCCACCACAACTGTATTGTACTTTTTCCAACAAAATTAGAAGTGCGATACTTGTCGGCTGTAGTGGGCGGCTGTTATGTAACGTGTGATTTGAGCTGTTAACGGCCAACAGATTGATTATTCCCCGACACGCATTAATATGAGACCTTGTTGCCTTTGGTTCTACTTCACAATAACTGTGCTACTTCACGTTAATCGTGCAAAGTCAAGGCCGTCATCAAACCTCTGTTAAATTTCTCTTCTCCCCCCCCCCCCCCCCTATTGAAAACTCCCTATACTAAACTTTCTTCTACATAACATAGAGTTGATCCTGCGAAGTGATCGTTTTGACTGTTTACTGTACACATTTGTATGAGTTTGTAGCAAGTATGTTTGTGGTAGTAGAGTTGACCACTTAAAAATTCCTAAAATGCTGCACATTCCACGCGGATCATTCTTTTCCTCTGCGTTCACTGAAGCCAAATGCCGTTTCATCGGGTCTGTCCTTCCCGAATAGTTGAAACAAGGTATGCTCTGGATGTCCTGTTGCCTAGGTGGCTGGATGAACCATTTCCACCAAAGGTTTACAAGGGAACGACTACCCTACTGCGCAAGCCGGAACCTACATAGTTAATTTTTGAACCGTAATCACCTGAACCAGGCTCGCCCAGTTGTGTAAATATTGGCATTGCGCTGTCCGTCGTTGGTTTGCTGTAGGTGTCAGTATTCCGTTAAAAGACAAAAATGAAATAAACGGGAAGGAGATACTTCTCTAAACTACATGAAGACTAAAAGGACAACACCCTGACTGCACAAGGTAGGGAGAGGGCAAAAAAAGAATTCATTTAAAAGGATGATCTTTGTTTTCTTTTATGAGACGGACTCTCCTGCTTCTGCGTTGTCATATGTTCTCTGTTCAAATATTTAGTCTCTTTTGTGTAAAAGCTTTACATACATATATTCCAGTTAACTATAGGAATAGAAATATTGCCATCGATTACTTGTTTTATATATTTCCTTTTTTTTGTTATACCAATTGTCAAACATATTTTTGATATTGCTCAAATCAGTCTGGTTATAATCCCTTCTCTAAGATCTATTTTATGATGCCGTGAAAACATCGCTTTCACAGCTTTCAGCTTGATTTTATAAGATTAACAAACCATTATAGCAGATTGATTACCGTGGCTCAATATGATCTTTACATCATGATGTAAGTCAATGGAACTTCTGTTAGCATTAGCGTTTAGCTCCTTTACTAGCAGGACTGTGTTAGTGAGTGTTCAGAACACTGCCTCCAGGCGGGGGGGTATAAACCGAACCATTAAGTGTGTCTACATGGGAGCAGAACCAAGGATTTAAAACTATCACGTGGGTGCTGATGGGAACAGATGGTATCATTCTCTAAATGTAAAACTGACTGGCAAGAAACCCGTCGTGCAAACTGAAAAAAGAGATCGCTCAAGGCATATTTATTTGCATCCAACATGAGCGGTCAAACATTTAGATTAAACAACATACATGGCAGGTTATACTGGGACACAGAAGTCAGCATCAAACTCTGAGCCTGGCAAAAGCTTAAAAAAAAAATATATATATATATATATATATATATATACACACACATGAATAAATGTTGACAGCAATTACAGACGGCAATGTCTTCAAACTGCTTCTTTTGTTAAAACAACATTCAAAAACTAAAATCTTCTCATGTGATCAGAATCTATTGAGGTTGACCCCAACTCTCGGGTCAAACATATGATGCTATAACAAATTTAACGTCTGTTCGTTTTTTTTTTTTTCTCCATTGAATGCAGTTAATATTCAATACAGTTATGATTTATTCATACCCCAGAGCTCTTATACAGGTTTGAGTTTTCGGTGTAGCGGCCAGCTCAAGCACTGACATGCTGTAGATGTGAAAAGCATGCTGTGTTTATGAGAATTGAGTTAAATATTACAGCTGATGTTGTAAGACTGGTATGGTTTACCACCTTACTGAATTTCTTCCGTGTGTGTGTGTGGGGCCCAGGGAGAGATGTGAAAGCAGGAAGTGGTGACATGAAACAAACTGAGGATCTACTTCAAGCATGTGTTTAATGCTAAACTACAACGTTTTGTTTCAGTTGAAATAAGAGTAAATGTTGGATTGTCAAAGAGTTCCAGCTCATCAACAAACCAAGAGGAAGAGGAGGACTAATGAACAGAATGTAAACTATGCCGAATATATAATTCAGCAAAAAACAATCTGTTGATGGTAAGAAAATGCACTCTGCTCATTTTGTTAGAGCGCAAGGACACACTGAACGTAAACTATCTTTATCTTGTGTACAGGAACGCTCCACAAGGCCCCTTCAAAGTGGGTTAGGGGGTTAGGGTTGAGCAAGTCCTGCAGTGGTGCTCAGACAAAACTGAACGGCGACAATGTCTTATCTTGTATCAACATTCACAACATCTTAAGGGCTGCGGGAGGAGCAGAATTTCCTTTTTGCTTCATGCGGTCCTCTGTCCTCAAACAATAGTGTTTAGAAGACCCCCCCCCCCCTCCGTGTGTTTTGCAACTGGTGCGAAAGCATTTCTTCATAGCCTGCTACGTACGTGCTCGTGAGGTGTTGGTTCACTGCAGCACAAAGATTTTCCACACGATGATGATTGTCATGCAATTGTACTCTCATGTTAATCCTCATATGTAAGATTTCTCTGGCGGAGCAAGGTATTGAGATCCCCAGGTACATTTCATTAGCTTCAGGATTATCCTGTTTTTCCCATTTCTTGGACCCCCCCCCCCACCCCTCACAGAGCACGCTGTAAGCTGATTCACTGACCAAAGGTCCTCGGCACACAGCTGACTCGGTGACCGCTAATCTCCGATCTGTCTCAATCCAATACTGTTAGCAGGCCGACGTCAGTGCTCTTTGTCTCTTTTGTGTTTTCGTTTTGTTTCCACTTAAATCGGATCTATTTTTCCCCGCCGCACACTAAGGCGGGTCGTCACGTAGCTTAGCTGTTGCATAAAGACTCTCCTGCTGTGCCGTTTGATCGCTATCCATATGTTTGTTTTTACATGTTGCTCTTTGGGGTTTGTTGAGTACAGTTGGCGCTATTTGTTCAATGTTGTTCCTCGGACCTCTGTGAGAATGTCTCTGGCGCCAGGTGTTCAGTAGGGCCGAGATCCTCCTTGTGGCAGTGGCAAGTGAGTGGCAACTCTGTGGCAGGCAGCGGCAATCGCCAGTAAATCAGTCGCAAGTCTGCGGCCGGCGTCACAACGGCACGCTGGGTGGGAGGAGCCAAGTTTTCCCAGAAACGACTGTTTATTTTATTTTATTTTATTTGAGACACGTGAGCCCCCGTCTTCTTAATTAATTTAGCGCCGCTTCGCTGACCCAAATGAACGGGCCTCCGGGGGCGAGATGAGGTACTGATCTCCAGTCTGTTGTCGTGCCAACCAGTGTGTTTAGCTGTCGTCGACCTTAGCTGGTTTGGCTGTGCTGCTGGCTGCTCGCCCTCTCGACGCGGATGGGGCCTGTCTTCGTATTCGCTGCTGACCTTCGCTCTGATTTATGGCTTCCTTTCTCGCAGTCCGGTTCCCCTCCCCGTCCTCGTATGCGTGCGGTTTATCAGGCGCAGCCTCCAGTTGTATTCCGCACTCCCCCGAACACCAGCTGGGCCACCCTGTGTCCGCCGCTGACACCACAGGCTATAAACAAACGCATGATGTGCAGCAGATGTGTGGGTTCATCCCCTGTTGCCTGAAGCTCGGATGAGAACGCACACATTGGAAAACAAAGTTCAAAATTGGTCAGTGAAAGAACGGGGGAGATAAATACCGTTTAGATATCTGCCGTGCTTGCAGTGCATCTGGAAAGTATACACATTTCTTAACGGTTTCCACATTTCGCAAGAAAGAATGGGAGAAACTGCCCAGAAATGGGTGTGCCAGGCTTGTAGAATCCTACTCACGACTCGAGGCTGTAATTGCTGCCAAAAGGGTGCTTCAACCAAGTATTGAGCAAAGGCTGTGAAACCCTATGTACATGTATTATTACGCTGCGGTTTTACTGTTAACAGGGGAAGTAACGTGCATTAGTATATGCCATGGTGAGTTAACTTTGGTGCACTGCTTCAGCCTTTTTTTTTTTTTTTTGTCTTCCCATCAGTCACTTTCTCAGGCCTTCAGTTTAAATGGCAGTGCAGTTCCCACACTGTTCTATGAAAAGATGGATGTATCTTTTACGAGGAAGCACTTTCCGAAACTCATCATGTGCCAAATTGTACATTAAAAGACAACTATAATAGCACCGCCACCAAAAGACCTGTTCAACACATGGTTAATGGCTCTCCGTATTGTACCAGAGGGCCAAAGGTCAGCTTCCTCACCGACAGAAGCTCATGTTTGTCAGTTATTTTAATTACAGCAAATGATTATTCAGTATTGAGGAAAGATTATCAGTTGTATTTTGTTTCATTTTTTAAAAAATTGTTTCAAATTGGATACCTTCAATGTTTTTGTGAAATATAAATATCATAATGTTATGTAAAACTATGTATAGGAATAGTTATATTGACTCCTCCCCTTTTCATTGCTGAAAAATGATCCGAACCGTGACCCCACATTGTTATCCGTGTAGCGAACTGTAAGGTTCGTGATCCTTTGCACCACTACCGTTCATTCGTGTGGTTCAACAGCACCACTGTACATAGACCTTGTGTAAGTTGACACTTCCACAACAAAGAGGCCTCATGTGTATATAAAAAAAAAAAAAGGAAAAAAGCTGACTCACCCAGGATGTTGACCATGATGTCCCCAGAGCAGGGGTCAAAGACGGGAAACCTACTGACAGATTGTGTCCTCATGTCCGTCTTGTTATTGTTAAGCTTTAGAATGATGTGGCTAATGCATTTCATGTTTCTTATCTGTGAAACCGATTTAAAGTAATTCTGGGATTTCCAGTTGAGCCGAGCTGACCAAAGGACCCGTGCATCATGCTGCGCTGTCAAAGAGTATCCCTACTCAGGCCCCCTCAACGCCCCTTAGAGTTGTGTGAGTGGATATTGCAGTTGTTCTGTATTGTGATTCACAGCATTCGTTCTTTTTACTTTAACAGTGCTGCAGCACGTGTGGGGGAAGAGCCGTAGGAGGCCGCTGGGGTTCACCTGCAATCTGTTGGCCTTGGCCCCCCCCCTCTCCCCTCCACCCCAATCCCAACCCAGAGTGGCCCTGCGGCCTACCTTCTCCCCGCATCACTTCAAGAGGAGACTGGGCTCCCTCTGGGTGGAAGACACACCATGTGCCAACACCGGAGAGGACCTCCCCCTGCCCCGTAGACCCCCCCGCCTCCAGTGAACTTACCCTAGTCTGAGGACGCCCATTCTCCGCATTGCCCGCTGGCCAAGATGAAGAAGGTGGCGTCATGGACTGCAGAGGACGTCTCTGACTGGCTGAGCAAAGAGGGGATGCCGGAGTACGTCGACGCCCTCCGCCAGAGGGACGGCCCCGCTTTGCTCCGGCTCAACGAGGCCGACTTCCAGATGCCGCCCATCTCGCTGGTGTCGTCCGACGGCGGGCAGCAGCTGCTGGAGCGACTGGAGACCCTGCGGATAGAGACTCACATCGAGGCTCACAAAAATGGCCACGCAAACGGGCATGCCGGTGGGCTACCCAACGGGACTAGCAAGCCTCAGAGGAACGGCGCCGGGTTGAAGGCCACGAGGGAGATGGTCCACATCCACATTCCCGCGGGTGACACTATGCGGCCGTCGTTCCCTGCCGAGTGGGGGAAGACTGGCATAGCGTTTGTCTACGCGGTGGTGTGCTTTGTGACCACCACTGTCGTCATTTCAGTGGTCCACGAGAGGGTACCACCCAAGGAGCACACCCCACCGCTACCCGATAAGTTCTTTGACTTGTTTGACCGGGTGGAGTGGGCCTTCTCCATCTGTGAGATTAACGGCATGCTGCTGGTGGGACTCTGGCTGATACAGTGGATTCTACTCAAGCACAGGTACGCGCGTGTGTTTACATAGCTTCTTTTAATTTGAAATGTAGCGATATGATCGTGTTATTCATTTTCTTGTTTTTTCTGTCTGTTTTTCTCAGGTCAATTATAGGCAGGCGCTTCTTTTTTGTTGTGGGCACACTCTATCTGTACCGGTGTATTACAATGTACATCACCACTCTGCCTGTTCCAGGCATGCACTTCAAATGCTCTCCAAAGGTATTAAACATGCACACGCACACACATTTATTTCACCCCCCCATTAAAGGCTTCCTTCTTTCCTAAGCTTACCGCTAAGGGCAAAAAGGTGCTGAATGGGCAAATTTAGCAAAAAGAGTTGTCTTTTGTGGGCTGAGAGCCTCGGAGTGCTCTCCCCTGACCACTGTAAAATACGTGCGTGTCCACTTTAATGTGACCTCCCCCCCCGGACGAGCTTGAGTGGCTGCCTCACTTTTTCAGTAGGTCCCGTTATTGTTGTATTGCAAACAGTCAATTGGGAAAGCAGTTTTATTTAAAGCCGCTGTGTGCCATTTTTCTTTTTGTGAAATCATTTGAAACATTGTTTTCAGTCAGATAAACTGGACTAGAAAATAGTCTGAGACATGAAACAATTCATGGCCTCCAGTCTTGAAATGGAAACTTCTACACACTGCCACCACCACTGTACTCGAGCCGTGACATCAGATGAATCCAGATGCAAAGGTCCTCACTTAACATGCTGTCCTGCTGTGCGCTCTCCTCTTCATCCTACACTTGCACAGCATATACTTCTTTATCAGATGGGAGTGATGTTGTCAGGTTTTCCACTTTTGTAACGACTGGCTGTGTTTCTTTCAGCTTCTCGGGAACTGGGAGGTACAGATGAGGAGGATAATGAAGATGATTGCCGGCGGAGGCCTATCCATCACAGGCTCCCACACCATGTGTGGAGATTATCTGTATAGTGGCCACACCGTCATGTTGACTCTAACATACCTCTTCATCAAGGAGTGTAAGTTCTGCTGCATCTAGACTATTTAAGTAAGAATGTAAAAAAAAAAGAAGAATCTTTTTTGTTTAAAGCCGTATGAAGCCCATGTTGCCTTTTCAGAGTCAGTTTTTGCGTTTACAAATGTGCAGCAGATCATTTTGACAACCGTCCCCTCCCACACTCCCACTGCAGTAAAATAGTTCACACGACCTTTGTTGAGATGTCAAAAAACTGATCTATTTAAAAGCTAAAGGCCAAAAAGTAAGCAAGTCGGCGCTCACAGCTATTGAATCAGGAACTAACTCATCCTCTGCATCTGCATCTTCCCAATAAAACCATACTTTTGCAGCTCTTCTCTAAAATTAGTATCAGGAAATGAGGAGGAAATGGTGTCCTATTCTCTTACAGCTGTTGACACGTTAGTATCAGTGCCCCCACATTTTCTGTTCCTCATCCGGCGTTTACTTATTTAGCGCACTCAAAACGCCCTGTGGGCTCACCGCTAATCCCCACGTGTCCGCCGCATCGTAACGGCTCGGTCAAGTTGTAGATGTTGTGACATTTCAAAAGCGTTGTGTTGTACAGTTTTTTTTTTTTTTTTTTTTTTACTCTTCTACATCACTACCCATCTCAAATGCTTTTGCCACCCCTTTAGGGACATCTAGTGGTGGAAAGGTCTGTTTCTCCAGAAGGGCCCCTGAGCCCCATCTGACGATGCGAGGCCAAACAAAATGTATCGCCAGCTAGCTGACGCCCTAATGCCCCATTTAGCTGTTGAAGAGAATTTTCCCCTTGAATTGATGTTGCTGGGTTTTTCCCGTGTCTCTCGTTTATTTACTCTGCATGTTTTTCTTTTTAATGTGTTTCCTGGCAGATTCCCCAAAGCGGTTCTGGTGGTACCACTGGCTTTGCTGGAGCTTGAGCGCTGTGGGGATTTTCTGCATCCTTCTGGCCCATGACCACTACACTGTGGATGTGGTGGTCGCATACTTCATCACTACACGTCTCTTTTGGTGGTACCACACTATGGCCAACCAGCAGGTAGGTGCAACATGCAACCTAAATTATGTTACTCGGTTGGAACTTGTATATAAACCTAAAGACACCAGGTAAGGTAAGTGGGCGCGGGGGTTTATTTACTAGAACCTGTATGTCAGTATATACACAAGAAAGGTGTATATAAGAGTCCTTGTTTTTGTCAGCTACTTGCAAAGGCCCTGCAATGTACAACCATACAGATTGTTAATCATCTACATATTTTAATTTGTTACCTTCTGACGTTACATTAGTTAGTACAAATAAGTAACATTATTTTGTAGAAATGAATCATTCTTAAAATGATGTGTTTTTGAATTGGTATCATTTGAAACCCACACCGGTATTGAGGAATGTAATGATTCTTGTAATACAGGGTTAGCAATTAGTTATTACTGATTTTCTTAGATAACATTAAAGTGCATTTCACCCTGTTTGTACACTTATATTAGTATACATTTGTATTTAACATTTAAACAATTTAGGTATGACTTGTTAAAAGGTAGGGAGACCTTTGATCAGGGATGGGCTATTCATTTTAGGGTTTTATTTTCCTCATGTCATCTGAATCTGGCTATAGCTTCATATCTAACGTAGCTAGCGATCTTCTCTTCTCAAACAGAACATTTATATTTCCTTTCTTTTTAATATGCCTGATTGTACAAAATGTACCTACTTTAACTCACAGGTATTGAATTCCCTGTATTAGCTGAATAAACCTATTATTTATAGTAGCGATATTGTACTGTGAATGATTTTTTCAAGGGCAACGTGTGGTTTCCTCTTGTCCACTTCTCTCTGTGCACGAGAAAAAACGCAGGCCCTGAATGATGCAAACTACATTTCCCAAGATAAAAATGAACTGTAAAGTGCATGTGCGTTAGATTTTGCACTTAGTTTAGTCTTTTACGTTTTGTTTCAGACGCTGAAGGAGACGTCACAGAGCAATTTGTTCTCACGCGTTTGGTGGTACAGACTGTTCCAGTATTTCGAGGAGAACGTCAACGGCACGGTCCCTCGCAACTATCAGCTGCCGTCATGGCGATCGTTGCATTGGAGCCGCGGCGTGAAGTACAGCAAACTGGACATCCAATGACCCCGCCCCCCTTCCAACACCCCCTTTACCCCCTATCCCAGCAAAGCAAGCAAGGACTATAACTTCCATAAGTGCTGTTTTCACCCACGGAAGATGGCACCGTTAACCGTAGCGCTGTCCCTTCCCCCAGTCTGGATGGGTAGCACTGTGACCCGCCTCCTTTCTCTCTGGTTTACTTTGGTTTTTTGTTATTCCCCCGTCCGTCCTCTTCCCTCCATCCCGCAGCACTAATTAATATTTGTTTAGTGGGATTTTCCTTGCCGTGGGCCACACGGCGGTTAATGAAGCATTTCAACAAAAAACGCCCCCCCCAACCTCCTCTGCACAAAACTATAGTTAATGTCCTCATGTTCTTACAAGAATTTTAGTGTCAATCATTTGATAACCAAAATGCCATTAGCATTTTTTTTCCTTTTTTCAATTTTTTTTTTATAGCAAATTACTTTTTGTAAACTGTCCTTGCTAAAATGAGTCAACGGTGCAAAAAATATTTTTTTTTTTAGTATTTCAAACTTTATTTTTCAAAAATAAATGATGTCCAACAAAAGATTTTTAGATTTTTACCTTTTTCAAGATGGATAACTGAGAGCATAAGAAATTTAATGTGGTGTAATTCCAGTGCCTTTCTAGCTTGATTGTAAAACAGTTCAAGTACTATGTGTCTTGTGTGTCTCTGCTGCGGGTGTGCCGCGCCACGAGGTGGTATTAGTTAACGGTCTCCTTCCCATGAATGTAAAAACAAATACGCCAGCCTTATCAGAAGATTGGTTTTCACAAAAAGTAGGTGCAGTAATTGAAATTTCCCGTTTATTTATTGATGCTTTATGATGTCACTTTGTGCTTAGTTGGATAATGCGGTTCTAGTGGAAAACAAAACGACTGTTAATTTGTTTTTCTTTGGTTTTTCTGTGATTTATAATTATTATTATTTTTTTAAACCAATCAGTCTTTAACAAACCAGCCATGTTCAAAGCACGATCATTGATGCTAGATTGTCTGGTAGTTTATTTTCCACCACTCTATTATTTGCTCTACATCACTTGGAAGAAGACACGTCTCTAAGATGCAGAGTTAAGTTACTCTGCACGTGGACTCGTCTCCGGTCCTCTCTTGTTCCCCACATCGAGTCCCATCTTGAAATCAGAATAATCCTCATTGTTGTCGGGCCTTGTAACCTTTGGGATGGCGATGACATCTGGAGGCAACCATTCACAGTAAACCCTCGTGTTGCGTTTACGGAACGTCAAAGTATAAAAGAACTCCAAAAAAACAGAAGCTTCTCAGCATGTCTGTAACTAATCTGTGTGTGTGCTTTGTCACACACTGAATCAAGCAACTACCTATCAGTTTAAGTGCAAAGCCAAAAGAGGCAAAGGGCCATCGTGGAACTCGTGTGGGGGAAAAGCAGACGCGTGGTGCACAGAGCTGGTAAAATATTTGACCACATGCGTGTGCAGGATAACATTGATTTCCATTAATGTGAAAATCTGTCTTTATTGCTAATAGTCATGTATGTGTAGGCTTGTATTTTTGTTTTGTAGCATTTATTTGTGTTGCTATGACTGAACTGTAAAGAATAAGTATTGCACAAGTCCATCTATAGGGAAAAATTGAACGTTTGGAGAAACCTTATTTTCAAATGAAACTGATAAGCTTTGATGAAGAGAAACTGCACTAAGCTTTTAGATTATACAAATCTCAAATAAATAAGGATGATGTGATTTATTTTATTTAAACATTGTCTAAAGAAGCGGGTGAGCAAACATTATTTCCAATTTATGAAGCCTCACTCTTTCGATGCCAACGAGTCTTATTGTTTGAGACCGATGACCCGTAACGTTGTCCAATCATTTCACTTAAACAAAAAACATTTCATCTCAGTTTTTAAGAGCACAGCTGATTCCTCACATATTTTGAGCTCTAACTAAGAGTCCAAATACAGGGAAGTCTAAGGAGGTTTGGTTGGGATGAAAGTTGGAGGTAATGTCTTCTCATTTGCCAAAGTTTGTTATCCTTGTATGTTGCTCTGTAAACTTCCACCAACATTGTCCCCAATTTCTGTGTATTCAAGATATTTGTAAGATATGATATAGGATTGTATTTGGGACGCTTTTGAATAAAACCTTTTACTAAAATGTATTTTATTTACTGTCAATGTCTTGTTTTTTGAAGTTCATAACAAGCCGCCTTTTTTTTTCCTTTCATCGGATAACGTTCTGGTGGCGACTCATTGGGCGATGACATCATGGCAGACCCGCTAACAGCCACCAGATGGACTCATTGAGTTACATAAATGACCGGGTGGCCTCCTTCCTAAATGTCTTTTTACATCCTGTTTGTGTTTATACCTCTGACATTCAACCAATGAAACACGTCGAGACGGGACAACAATGTTTAACTTTGAGAAGTTCTAATTACAGACTAGCATTTCTGGGCTTTAGATAGACGACCGGTAAAGTTGTAGCTTCTGACCTTAACCCCATTTCTCCCCAGAATTAAAGTTCTTAATGCACTCCTTGGAAGTCCCAAGTACACGTGTCCAAAAAGCTTATCTTGCAAATGATTGAATGACTGATCCACGCTGCTCACTGTGGAATGTAGCCAAAACAGCCTCTAGGGATATGAGCCGGTCAAAGCCAATTAGATCACGATCCTTTGGATGCCGGTAAACTAGAGAAAGGGGGCTTGATGAGTTCTCTGCGGTTGAAAGAGCAACAGGTAAGTAAGTCCCCCCCCAATGAAAAAAAAAAAAAAGATCTGCTGCTCTTTGGCCTGCTGGAGAACTTGTTGGCACCCTGAGGAGACACAACTCCCACACACTACAAACGAGGGAGCGCAAAGATCGAGTCTGTGCTCTGGACGTCTCGTAGTTTCAGCTGACTTCATTAAACAGGCCCCCGCAGGTGCTCTAAAGATGGCCGCTTAACGTGGATGAAAGTGCAATGAATCTGCAGGTGTGCCGTTCGCACCGTTGACAGAAAACAGACAGTTCTTATTTACCGTCTGCTTGCATTTTATTTTAGTGTTTGGTGTGGCAGAATGAACCGCTAACATCAACGTCATGATCCCATGACCGTTTCACAGCACGAGCACTGTTACTGAGATGCTGTGGCGTCTCGGAGGACGTCTCTTTCTGCGCCTCAATATGTGGAAGTACAAATACTTTTTACTTTTTTTTTTTTACAGATACCCTCCCTCGTTGTTGCGAATCCAAGATTAACAGGGTGAACAAACGTGAACACAAACAAATGTTATTCCCAGCAGCGCTGTGGTAATACCATACTTAGTCTGTGTTGTTGGAGTGGATTTTTGTCTATTATTGGATGGCTCGGGGAGTGGGTGGTGTGAGAGAGAGGGAGGGCGAGATGGAGAGCGGCGTTTTGAACCTTGTCCTCTGATCGCCATTGAGTCGGAAAAAGGCCTAAATACTGCGATAACGGACTTGTGTGCTCACCTGGAAGTAAGTGAAGATGAAGTATTGAACATTTTCACCATCATTCTTAATGTTGATATTGTGAACTTGCCGGCAAAGAGTTGCTTTGATATGCGTCATGTTTTTGGATGGTGCTTTTTCCAAGTCCTGTTCTCTGGGGACAAGTTGTTGACATTCTTGTTGCCAAGAATAACATTCTCATTTACGGAGTCTTGTCTCTTTTTCTTCCTGATGAATGTAAATCTGTCAGATATATTTTCGACCACAATAATGATAATTCTTATAGGTTCATTAGCACGACGGACCCCTTTCACATTGTCCTTTGATACAACATTGTATCGTAAGTTACTGTTGCGTTAAATATACAACAACTTAATGTGTTTTTTTGTTTTAATTGGCTGCAAGCCCCGATTTGAAGGTAGCCATAAAAAACAGTTTTTGTTATCTCCTTTATTGTCAACAATTTCTAACATGCTGCGGTGTAAAGAGAGAGGAAATACACTCCTCACACTTTCTTCTGATATAATCAGAACGTGGCTGCTGCTGAAGACAACTTGTACGCCTGTAACGTGGCTGATTTCCATCACACGCGTCGTTTTTAGTGAGATGTAGTGCCACCCATCAGGGCCCCACGAACCCTTCAATGAATCCTTGCCTGAGAGCTCGTTCATTCAGTGAGTTGGGCCGACTTCCTGTCCTAGGGACGGCGACATCTTTTGTGATGTCAAAAGTCGACTCGTGTCCACTGAGGGGTTGTCGGTGCTAAAGCTGTAATGCATCCTTCGAGAGACACACGGATCTCCGGCTGCTGAGTAGTTTCTTTGGGTTGATGGATTCGGGAAACGGGCCATGTGTCCGACATGTTCGGGACGAGCAGATGGCCCCCTGATTATCGGCAGATCGCCGTTGTCAAAGTGTCATTCAGCTGGAGACCACAAAACATTGATTGATGACACAAACATATCGTGCCATTAAATATTAATGCGTCACAGTAAATGTAACTTCTAAGAAGATAAATAAGAATTTGAGATTTATCCCCGGCTATTTGCAGGCAGAACATCTCTTGATATCTGAAACTATAGGCCGGCTTGGGCGCCGTTGGTCAGGGCCCGAGCGTTGCCCCTGGCAACCACGGCAGCAGGGTGTGTGACCCAGCCGATCAGTGATCAAGCCTTGTCACCTCAACTGACATATGAAAGGATTTGCTGCATGGCTCTCAATGTATTATGGGAAACTATTGGCTTACTTCTTACTAATCATTAGGCAAAAATCACACTTTCCCGTAAAAGCCCGCAATGAAAAATCCCGACCTGAACGGGCATTGAGCGGCCCGTCAGCGGGGTGTGAATCAATAGATGACTCAAACGTTGAAAGCCTCCTTCTACCTTTTTTTTTTTTCGTCCGACCTCCGATTATTCTCAGCGTGTGGTCGAGTAGCTCTGATGACGATTCGGGTGTTCTGGTGCTTTGTGTCAAGCCCAGCTGCGACCGACTGCTACGTGGAAAATTTTCTAACATCAAAAGTCTCAGAAGGTCAAGTCGTCGTGACTTTTCCGCCCTGGGATGGCATTTGGAAAGAAGAACAAAGCTTCGGTCAGCAGACGGAGAACGGGGGAAGTGTCAGCGATAAAGTCAGACTACATAAAGTCTTATGCAACACAGTTCATGACCGGGGATAAAATACTGACCATGGGGAGTGATAAGGACGTCACACCCACAGAGCGCACACCGGTACTCCTGTATATGAGCTGTAGTTCAGTATAGAACCCGTCAAAAGACCTTCTACACCGTCTTGCGTTCAGAAATCTCCTAAATTAAAAAAAAAACACTGTTCTGATGTTCTGCAGCTCCTCCATTCAAAAAGAGTCTAAAAGTTTCTACAGGCTTCAGGTTCAACCACTGTCTCGTCTTGTTGTATTTTTACAGCTCTGACACGGCTGCTCTGAAATAGAAAACCCCTGCAGCTGTATCCTAAATGTATGCGGATAATGAGTGGCGCTGTTTGTCTCCATGAGCAAGCACGAGGTGATAGATCTTTCCTTAACGGAGGCCTGCTCGGCTGATTTACTGCGGCACACGAGACAAAACATGAGAAGACGAGCCTCTTCGACAGATATCTCTGCAGCGCTCCTCCGGGCCGGGTCGTCCAACCAGCAATACCGTGACGTGCGCCCATCCGGAAAACCAGACAGTTTTTTTTTTTTTTTTACTGTGTGATGTTACGCAACAAAGGCACAGATTCATCCAGGCGTCTCTGAAGAATGTCTCTCTGTCCAAGAAAGACACGGCCACTCAACTCATACATATTATATTAGTGAGCAGTTGCCCCCCCCCCCCCCCCCCCCCCCTCCGCTACCTCCCTGGAGGCCCATCCGGTTATTCTGGGTGAGCTCCTCTGGCGCCGTGTGATGTCGATTGGAAAGGAAGAGGGCGGTGCTGGCTGGCACATCGTGGGATAAGATCAAAATCTCTCCTGATATCAATCCGGCTTGTCTTTGTTATGCAAATAGAGAAATTGCATTAGCGTTTACATTCACAGTGAACCACCTCCGTCTTGAAGGCTTCTTGAATCAGACATCAAAGCCAAATGGTGCAATTGGCTGCCAGAGACAAAAAGTTGTCTCTTTTTTTTTTCATCATCACAGTCAAATCTTTTCAACACGATGTATTTGGGGAAACACTCAAACTGTTGAACAGCCGCACACTGACTCACACCAAACGAAAGAGACAACAATAAGAACAAAACAAGGAGAACAAAAGATGTTCCAGTGTGGTTTTATTTTGGTGTTGAAGAGGGGGGGGGGTGTCTCGGCTTGTGGAGGTGACCGAGCGTGTGGGCATTGTTTTTATCCCCTTTTCCCACCACAGGCTCTGCAGTGACAGCTGAGACGAGACGGCACGTCTTTCCTTCCCCCACTGTAAGCAAATGTCAGTCAAAGACATCCGCCTGTTGTCTTGAGAGTCGACTGTCAACTCAGCCGCTCTTCGGTGAACGCAGCATAACCTTATTCGCTTTGTCTTGTGTTACTGTATATCTATCCATCTATACATCTACACATCTATATCTATATGAATATCTATATATATATATATAAATACTGGACAGCGAGTACTAACAGGTCCTGTAAGTGCTTTCAGGAACTATTTTTACAGCTCTTTCCAGTTAGGGTGACGGTAAATGGTTTCACAGTGAAGGGGGATTGTTAACCCTGTGCAGTTTGTTGACATGCTTCAGGTGGAGGCCTGTTGAATGTCCAGCTGAGACAGGAATGTAGAGGCCCTCTAGGTGTAAGGCTCGACCGCGCAGGCCGGGGAGGTTTTCTCCCACACGGCTAACGGCGCGGCACTTCCCCCAAGTCATTGCCCGGGGTATTTAAAGCACTATATTATGCTCTGGCACGTTCTTAAAAGGTCTTTGGGTCACATGTTGTGAAAGGTTTTGCCCGATGACAAGCTGAGGATCAGCGCGATGGAAGCAAGCAAAGCAGCATCCAATGGCTGTGGGGGTCTGCTACTGGTTTATTGCCGTGTCCCTCTGACCGCTCCTTTCTATCTTCAGCTGCGCAGCCTTTCATGAATTCGCTGGAGTGGCTGAATGATCTGGCAGCTCGCTGCAGACGCTGGGACCGGCCTCCGCTGTGACTTCACATCGCGGAGCTGGCATGTGCTGAGGGGTTCAGGGGCCCAATAGCCGGGATTTGACAATTCCGTGAGCGACAACTGACGCTGTCTGGCAATGCAGTGGTGCAATGTGTTGCAGAAAACGTACTCAGTTGCTTACTTAAGTGCACCACTGCAGAACTATTTCTATTTTATTGCACTTATTTTATTTCAATGCACTCCACTACAAAGCAAAAGGGAAATAGTGTACGTTTTACTACACTACATCTTCATTTGCTATATTGAAAGTTACTCTAATGACTCCATGACCTACACAAGTAAACCAGGCCATGAACGAGAAGCTATTTCTAGATAGTTGTTCTTCGTTGTTGTCATCTGGGCCACCATGTTGCAAAATGAAATGAATCCTGCTTCACCAGAAACTCCTCCAAATCCGATCCCACTGGGGCCTCCGGCGGCACAGCAGACAGACCCAGATTAGACTTTGCTCCCGCTTCCGACCTTCAGTCGGAGCTGCGCCGGGAGGCGGAGAGCTCCAGCGTTGTACATTTCCAAAGAAAACCCCCAAATCAAATTTCATGGGAGCTACTGTACATAAAACGTCTTTCCTTTTTCACCTAAAGCTGAATAAAAGGGTGAGGTGACTAGTAAAAACTTTACAAGAAAGAGCTTAGATTTGGCCACGAAGTATGAAAAACACTGACCGCACAGTTGTTCTTTTTCAAATATGACACTCTAGAGATAAATACAGACTTGTTTTCCTTTTCAGTCCAAATGCGTATTCTGGTCTGAAGTCATACCGGCCTCAGTGACCACTGTGCTTAAATTTGGCGGTGGTGAATCATGTTTTCATTTTCTTATCTCTGTTTCCTTCCCAGGGAGCGCAGACATATATGAGCTATTAGTTAAATCTGGCACAACAAACAAGCCGAGCACCGTCCCTGTGACATACATAAAATAAAGGATTTTATCGGTACCGCGCTGTGTGGACTGAAACATCTCTAGAAAGAATATGCTAATTTAACAACTTATTAAATGGCATAAGATATCCAACATGATAAACAATATGGCCTTTCTTCACCCCTCCCTCCCCATCATTTTCAGCAGAAACTTTTATCATAAATGCATGTGGATAGTTATAACAGCTCCACGTGGGCTTAGTTTATGCTTACTGGAGATTATCAGTCAGGTTGATTTTAAAGCACCGAATGCGTTTGACTAAATGGTTGATGAGATCGTTATTACCAGAAGAATCCTCACGTTGTGTGTAAAAAGTTTGTAAAGAGTTATTCCATGAGTCTTGCAGACAAACGGCTGGCATAACCGCCTCCATATGGCGTGGTTTACGCCGGGGGGGGGAACGTGCTCTCTTACACTACCTTCCATTAAACGCATTCCTTGTTAAAAGCCTGATGATGGCACGCTGGCAGATCCTATAGCTCTCCAGCGGTGTGACCGGTATCTCAGGTGTGTTTACAGCTTGTTACACGGGAGAGAGACGGATCGCCTCTCTTTGTAACACATGTTTTGGAGCACCGAGATACGCTCGGAGCAGCTCGTTCTCTCGCCGGCGGTTATTCATCGCAAATGTGTCGCAGGTGACGACCTTGTCAAACACAAGCTTTCGCCAACACAAACACGAATGAAGGCGGGCAGAGATGGAGAGGGAGCGAGCATCAATGTCTGCCTATGTGTGAGGCGGAGAGAGAGGCCTCAGGTGAGCTGAAGATGTCAACGGGGTCACTTCATTTCACTGAAAACCATCAATTACATCCTACCTCTACCGGTACATTCGTTTGTTGCTTTAGCGCAGCTGCTTGGCGGCCAGCTGGGGAGGAGAGACGGCTATACTTGTTTTTTTCTTGCAGCCGGAGAGATGATGGAGGGATTCTCCACAGCTTATGCAATATGTGCCTTTTTCATTCCACACATCCAGGGCTTTGTCCATGACTTAAGATGCTTATCCATAATACGACGAGGGCCGGGATTTCAATCTTGATGCAAAGTGAGATGAACAAGCTCCGATGACCGTAATGCCTGCGAGTAAGATGAATAAATATCCATATTTACACCACGAAATCAGACAGCGTTTTCTCTGTAAACCTCTCCATCAAATGCCTCATTGCAATTAAAATAAGCACACGCAGGTCTGTTTTTTCTGGGACGACAACATCCCAGCTGTTTCGTCGCCGCTCCTTGATGGCATGGTGTCAGACAGCTTGGGACAGGCGTGAAAGGAGACACCTCTGATTCACCCGAGAATTGTTAGGGGAGCAAAAAATAAATCTTTTCCGAGCAGCGAGTGCAGGACGGCACAATGAAGTAAGTGGCTTAATCTAAACATGAGGAAGTTTACTTGACATTTGCTGCTGAACATTTCGAGAGCATTTGGAGAGAAAAAAATATTTGGAATAACTTGCGTTGGATGATTAGAGACCACATTCGTCTGGCGAATTGAGAGAAAAAGGAATCCGCTAAAAGATACCGCTTAGCTCTAATTTCAGTAAGCACAGAGAATAACAAATTGAGCTCTCAGGGCCAGCGTACACAGGACTGAGGTCATTTACAATGTTAGTCACACACCTAGAAGATGACAGGAATGCAGCATTCCAACCGGTGAACCCTGACCTCCGCTTTGCCTCAAAGACACGTTTCTTCACTCCGTCACAGCAGAGCTCATTCTCACACTCAGTGTCATCTTCTGATCACAGTACACTTTTCTTTCTAATTTGACATTTTCGCTAGAGCGCCGCTGAATTTTTTTTTGACGTATTTCTTATATGCACAAAGCGTCTAAGCCTTTTTGTATAGTGGATGTACAAAGACACTTCAGTCTCCTCCTGAATAATCTACTGGCTTTGAGCGAGAATCTTCTCAGCGGTTCATTGAGAGATCAATTGATAATGAGAGTAATAGTTGCAGCCAATGGGGAACGGGTTCCCCTCTGAGGTTGATAGTGCTGATCCATGAAAGCAGGAATTAAGTGACATCAATGGGTTTGCTAAGTCAATTTCCTGAGCCGTGGTACTCTCCCTCTCCAGTCGTGAGACGAGTGACCAGTCTGCGGCTCTGAGATACGGTATCATGTTACAATGTGAGACACCGTCAGTGGGATGATAGTTCTGCTAAAGTGCAGGATTTGCTGTGCATTGTTTAACGTGAGCCGGGGTTTTTTGCTCAGAAACAGATTGCCCCGCTGCCGAAGCATCTCTCTCTCTCTCTCTCTCCCCCGTCCTCATCTCGGGATGTCCCAGGATATTGCCTCTCCTGGGATTTGGCTGGGCCGGGCAGGCGGCCAGCTGGTGGCAGGCAGAGACACACTCCGATGTGGTATCAAGGACACCGGAGGCTTAAGGGGGAAGATACCCCAGAGACACAGCAGCAAACCTCTCCCACAGTCGCACTTACAGTAATCCCGTCTAAGGTTTCCGTGCTGTCATGGTCATGTGTGTGTTTGTATCTGTGGGGGTTTGGGCTTTGTGAATGGTTACAGAAATCTCTGCAAGTGTGTGTGTGTGTGTGGAGGGGAGGGGGGAGGCGGAGGGGGTTGATAATGATGTGCAAGCATATGTCTGGGAATACCCCAGATACCTCTTCCTCCTCCTTCTTCTGTGTGTGTGTGTTTGTACATTACCGGAATACAGTGACTAATGTCTGCCCCTCGTCTCTTCCGTGAGCCGATCGGTCCCTGAGGCGAACGAGGGGGCGACCGGCTTTTCTCTGCCCAGAGACGCTTGAGACACACAGCGAGGACGAGCACGTGACGCCTTTGTTCCATCCGCGGTACTCGGCTATCGCCAACTCAATGGCACTCGCCAAACGGCCGCTCTCGCAACGCGGCCCGAGCATCTACCCCTGGACGCAGTGGGGTTACTTCGGCCTTCAAACCCGTAACTTCCAAGGGGAGACGACCCACCCGGTGCACAGACATCACAAGCTGGAACCGATTGAGCAGCATGACTCACTGTGTAAACATGGGGAATAGTCGAGTAGACAACATGCACCACTTAGGCCGTTGACGCTGACGTATAGTCATAGTGATGATGTAATCCCAGTGTAGACGCAGGCGCTGAGGGTGGTGGGGGGGGGGGGGTATTGTGGTAGTGACATAAGATCAAAGACCTTATGGGTTGATGACATTGTGCATCTTCTGGGCTGAACGTATCAATGCCCTGTTTGTGAGTAGGATGTCAGTGGTGCTTTCTCGGTGCGCCCATGTTCGCAGTAGATGTGGACAGGTTCACAAAGAGTGACACTTAATTTCCCCTCTGTCATAATGGGCACAGTGTCTGCCGCATGCATAATTAATCGATCACTGTTTTCCGCATCGATAACAACACGATCCCGGGGTCCTCACCTTGTCTTTGAATGGCGAGTGCATTCACTTCGCCGCTCGTCATTAACCGTGAGACATGTGACACACTCAGCACGAGAGAGAGAGAAACAGCGGTAGAGATGCAGATCCTGTGTGTTTCACGATGACTTGATACCACAAGCGTCACGTGAAGGTTTGCAACCATTACACTTCTCTTAGATTCCGAGTTGCAGGTTAAAATGGGGATAGAAAAGCTCCCACATAGTGTGTAATTCCAACTTTGGAAAAAGACACAATCATGCGTTGTAGCAAAATCCTCACTCGATAAGAAGAGGTCACAATGCAAGAAATAGAAAAGGGTGAGATGTGTTGAACCACACCAGCAAAGAGAAGATCTATTCGCTCTATTTTTAACTCAGAATCTTAATGAAACATCCCCCTAGCGCCCATAAGCCCCCCCTTCAATGAATTCATTGAGTTGAAACAGATTTAGGCAGCAGAATGAAAAATGGTGCATAGAAATGACAGACTTGGTTCAGAGATTAATATTACAGTGGAAGAAGTGATGATCTAATACTGAACCCTCCACAGTCCGCACAGTACACTGAGGATGAGAGCGATGAGCACTGCTGCCAAAGTATGGAAACTGATTACTCTAATCTCAAAGACAAAGGGCTCCGGATCTGTAATTAACTTAACTTTAAGATGGATGCAGTATAATAACAGACACTTTTTTATCATCTGCAACTTTGAATCATCAATTTGGTTGTGCCTAGTTTTCAAATGTAACTTCATGCATGGACCATTTGTTTTTTTTTGTTCATCAGAACCGACTGATTCCATGTTTTTCATATCGTGTTATCATTTAAGTTCATATAAGATTACTCACCTTGACAAAGCAAGGCGCACTCATCATATAAAACATGCACATGACATACATTAATCATAAATGAACGAGTTTTGCCATGTGCGCGCTTACACCACGTGACCGTTTCAAACAGTCCGGGCTACTGTCCTACAGAAGGGGTGCGGGACAATTTGGTTTTTTTTTGCAACAGTCCGGGGGAGGTGATGAGTGTGTGTTTATCATTGCGCTCAAAGGGGGGGGGCTCAGGATCGTGAAGATAGATGATAAACAAATATCTGACAGCAGCAGCAGCAGCAGCAAGCACCGCCGGCGGGTTTCCTCTGCAGAGACGCGGTGAGCTACAGGAGTTCGTCTTTGGCTTTTTTCTTCTTTCTAATTTTTTTTTTTTTAGTACCAGGTTTGACGACCTGCCCGCTGTCCTCGGGAGAGAGCGAGCTGCTGTAATTGGTTTCTCAATGAAGGATCATCAGCGGCTCCCCGGAGGCTCGGCGCACTGTAGCGCAGCGCTGCTGAACCAACCGTCCGCTCCCCGGCGTTAAACACCGCTCCGCCGCCGTTTCCTCCTGAAACAAACCATTTGGAACATCACCTTCCTGCGCGGGGCCAAAAAGGGGGGGATTTGTGTGTTGACAACGTGTGCGAGTCCTGGGAGATTACTTTGGTTTTGGTTGGGTTTTCGGGGGGGGAGGGGGGGCGGGCACGTATCGCGGAGAATCGTGCAGGCAAAGTTTAACGTCAGATTTCGACATGAGTGACCTGGAGGAAGACTTTGCCAAGATCCTGGTGCTAAAGGAGGAGAGGATACGGGACTTGGAGAGGCGTTTGGCGGACAGGGAGGACGAGATTCAAGAGCTGAAGAGGAAATTGCACAAATGTCAGTCCGTCTTGCCCAGCGCTCAACTTCTTGGACCGAGGACCCGCAGGGCGCAGGGCATCTCCGCGGAGCCTCAGACGCACCAGGACCTGTCCCGGCAGGCGTTCCGGAAATACGCCAAGTCCGACTGGTAAGAGCCGTGTGCCTCATTACGTGTGCCTCATTATCATTACTGCTCAGTGACGCCCGTGTGCCAACTTGTGTGTGTCCAGATTCTCAAAAATATCTCCTCTTTCTTCACGATCGTAATCCAAATGTTTTCGCATGGGATCGCGCGACCTGGAGCATCAACTGTTCTGTCACAAAAAAAGTAATGCGCTTTAACAATACATGTGTTGATGTTAACTACACGCACACACACGGGCTCGTGGGTTCGTGTGTACTTCCACGTCATTTCGCCACTAAGCTTGTCTTTCTTTCTACCTTTACCCCCCCACCCCCCATCCGCCCTGCTGCCCCTTTCTTTAATGGGAGCTGGAGACGTTTGCAATGAATGGACGAGCACTTTCATTCTTGGAGGCCGATGACGCAGCTCTAAGGCGCGCTCCAGAAAGAGCTCCTAATTGATCAGATCCATCAAGGCGGTCTCACAGGACGCCGCCAAGAGGAAGTGCGATGCATTATTGGCTTTTAGTAGCTGGACGCTGAGGACCCAAAGTGCATGTCTGAGGATATTTAATACTCCATTAGAAAACGCTTTGTTTGACCATATGCCTCCTTCATCACCTTTAGGTGCTCGTTTTAGCTTCACGATATGGTTTGTGCTGATTGTGAGGCCTTCGAATCAGACATGGACCAGTTAATATCTCCTACTTTTGACTTGCTGTAATACCAGTTAAGAGTTTGACCCCCTCTGTCTTCAATTTCTTCTTATCCCCATACCTATAATAACTCTCATAATAATAAAAAATAATTACTTACTATATTAATGGCACACACACGCAAACACAGGCAAAAAGCTGACTTAATTAATGCAATAGACAATGGGGTTAATTTGATTAAAATGGTAAATTTGCAGTCTTCATTTATATTATTAAGCCGCTGACAGGGCAAGTTCCTAATTTAAACTCATTATAACTGGGACTCAGCATAATCAGTCCCGAGGAAAGAAAAATCAATTTAGTGCGCCTAAGAATGAAGTACAGATTTTGTGAATGAAACAATGTCTACACTGAAAAAAATGATTCGGACCCCTTTTAAATATTACTTGATTTATTCAAGGTTATTTCACTGATTTGAACGTGTTATTGAATCCTACTTATCTTTTTTAATTAATCTTAACACATTCTTCCATGGTTTAGAAAAAGCTTATTTCCTTCATTTAAAAGTTACATGAAAAAAATGTGTACATTTTACAACCACATTCAACTTCCACATCTGCGCATGTGCGACCACAAACCGCCCCTGGAGGACGCGGGAATCTTTTTCACTTTTAAAGATTTGCTATATCTCCTGGCTGTCTGGATATCCAAGGCTCTACGTTTTCAGTAAGTAAACATCTTAAATTCATGGCTGTATTATATTTTCACTTTAACCGGATTTAGAAAAGTAGTTGGCTGTCTGCTGTGTGTTAATAAAATGTTAACTGAGGCTATAGCTGCTAACGTTAGCTTAATGTTGCCTACATCATTAAGGCTAGGTTAGCATTAGTAGACTCGTTTTAAGTGAAAATAATTATCTAACTGGTGCCGATGATATCAATATAAATGCGTGATGCATCAAATGCTTTTCTTGTTGGACTTTCTCGTGAGTTTGTGGCCACTAAAAGTCGAACCTAACCAATGTCAATTGACTAGCTAACGCTAGCTGATAGCTAACGTTAGCTAACGCTAGCTGATAGCTAATGTTAGCTAACGTTAATAGCTTGTAGCTTCACCTTCCCGGCTTTCTCCGCATGTAGAAAGGTTTAACGTTATGGACCCACTTTAAGTGTATTTTTAACTTGATAAACTTTAACTATTGATAAAAGTGCGCTTGCTGCTCGCGCCAAATGGGTTGATGTTAACAGCCATTACGTGAGTCGCGCGCGGCTCTGCTCTGCTCAACTCTTTTCTGTGGTATATTTTCCCTTTGTGGTGCCTTTTCTCGGCTATACACTAATGAGCTAGCGTTAGCTTAAACATGTAGGTAGCTCTGAGAGCACGGAGGAAATGCGCTTCAATGCGGGGAAAATGTAAGCTGCAGCTGCTCTGTAGATAACAGAGGAGGACAAGCAAGGTCGATTCATGACCACTGTCCGGTTAAAAATACTTTTTAGTTGTTGGCCAAAAACTAAATGGGTAGGATAATATTGGCGTTGCCTGCCGTGCCAAAATAGTTTAGCTTCGTTTTCAGCTCTGGTTTCATTAGAAATTAACTAACTATTGTAGCCTACCCACAGTATTTTGTCTGTTAATAATTGAGAATTGATACTAATCATATATATTCTTTTTGAATAAAAAAAATTATATATGAATAATTAATGTTTAAGAAACCTTTCTGCAATCTGTTGCTCATTTCTATAGTAATATGAGGGTTTATTTAAATACAAAATGTGTTTGTTGGGATTTAATTTGAGTCATTATCTTAACCCAAGTCAGTAATGATTATTGAACATTACTTATTTTTCCTAAAATAAATACCTGAATTGTATTTTTAGGTATATTTGTATTTTTTTTGCAGTTTTTTCTATCTGATGTTGGTGTGATGTGGAACTCTTTGGGGACCTCATAAAGTTTTGGTAAGTACATTTAACAAACAAACTCTTCACAGGTATGCTGATCCCAGCAGTACTGCTCAGGATAAATATTCTGTAATGTTGTGGTATTTTTGCTCTCTATAGGGCAGTTATCGCTGAGAGCAAAGTAAATCTGCCACTGATCATATGTAGGCACTCAACAACTTTTGTGCAAATGATTTTGTTTCCTGGGACAAACAATGACTTAAATTAATTACTCATCTTTTGTTAGCTCTACAGTGCAGGAGTTTTAAGTACCACGGGTGACTGTATAAACATCATCACTATTTTTTTTTTTTTCTTCTCTCTTTGTTGTTTGTCTAGTTTATGTGGCAGTGTAAAGACTGTGTGGTGCTGAAGTGTCTAGGCGATCAAAGATTCTTAAACATTACAAACTAAAACATAGTCATTTTGGACGTGGCCTTCATATTAAGTGTGGATATCCTGATTGGCCTGCACTTTTCCATATCGATGAGGTAAGCACATGCTAGCTATTTTCCCAATGTGCCTCTTGTCTTTGTACAACAGAATATTGCACCAATACTCTGTATTTTGTCTTTTTGTTCTTTGATAAGATACATGCTGAATTCAAACGCATTACAGCCATCCCACTGGAATCTACCTTCATGGCACGGTCGGACAGCCATTTAGCCCAATTGACATCCATCTTCCAGATGAAGGGAGGAGTTGCTGGCCAGAAACTAGCTAAACATCTGGAGATTTTGCAAGAAGTAAATATGTACACCAATCATTATGACATGTAAAATGTCATGTATATATGTGATGATGAAAACATTAAGTTATATTGTACATTTAGGTTATTACATTTTATAAATATTGTTCAGTTTATTGAAATTGTTGTACTTATTTATGTATTTCTTATTATTATTTACTAATTGTAATTCTTTAACACAGGAGACAAGTGATGTCAATCTGAAAAGGACAGCTATCCTAAAGGCTCTTTGCATCTACCTGGGTGAGGACGAGGGACAGCTCGTTTGGGAGTATATAGTAAGTCATTGGGATGGATTTGCCTGTCACATGTTATGTTTTAAGATCCTAATGTCACCCACATACGTTTTCAGAGGTTCATGTTATCATTGACAGACGGTTGAGAATATTGATATAAAATTAACAACTTGCTGCACAGTATCGTCGTTCCTATGTACATCTTTAATAACACCTCACAGATATATAGTTTTATTTAAATACATATAAAATGGGATCAGATTCATCTAAGAGATTATTATGTATGGTGGCAATGTTCATACAGTAAAGTATACGTCATTGAAATTAAATACATTTCATGAATCGTGTTCTTTTCTCCTATTCTCTTTACACATACAGGACATTGAAGGAAATGACATCCTGAGAGACCTGCAAAAGCATACCATGGGTATATATGTCATCAACAAGGAGGGTGGAGAAATGCGACATTGTGATGACATTGGAATTCTCGTTGAAGGAGTAATCATTCTCGACAACTGTGGATCTGTGGCCCGCGCTTGTGCAATGATGCTGGGAGTCATCTACGCTCTGAAGATGGCTTACCCCAAAGAGCTAAGATACTATTACGAATTCCTTCAGAAAGTGCTCTTTCGAATGGATGCTGAAAAGCTTTCCCCCCAAATCCTTGGACTAAGGAACAAAATAGATGCTGGACTGTAGGAAATCTTCAGCCACTCTTGTGAACTGATCTCATTGCATTGCAGAAGAAAAGAGTCGACGTAATTAAAAAGCACCAGTCAAACCCGGGTAAACGATATATATGGCACACTGAAAAGATGTTTGTTCCATTTATTGATGTGACAGTTAGTCTCGTTCTGGCTCTACACAGATTTGCTATTTTCATCTTCTGCTAGTATCGGAGAGTAAAAGTTTCTGGAGGTTTAAGTCACATGTTGCATTATGTCTTGATTTATTCGCTGACGAATAAGTCTGTTCCCAATGCACTTGGTCTTTTTTTTTTTATAATACACCAACATTTGTGCCTTAGTTGAGCATGTGAGATTTGTTTGTTTATTTTTTTTCTATTTTTATATATACATATATATTATGACTGGTACTCTAGTACACACACACACACAGCTCTGTTGGAACTTTTTGATTTTAAAGCCTCCTGAAGAGTCTGCAACACCTCATTGAAGCACTGAAGATAAGATAATAAATACAACACATTTATAGAACATACAAAATAGAAGAACATATCCATCTAAAGAAAAATGAATAAGAGGTAGCACAAGATTTTGATAGTGTCGTTTATTTGTTGCTCAGTCTGTTGGATTGTGTTGAGGGGCTTCTAGCGTTAAAGCAACTGGTATATATATATGTAATGTACATATAAACATTTAATGTATATATATATATATGTATAGGTAATGTGTGTGTATATATATACATTCAGTTGTGGAAAAGAATGTTCTTTCTTTTGTTTAGATTATTATGTAAGGTGTATTATAATATGCCCTTTGCTTTTTTTGAATAAAATACACTGATATTGACCAATGGCATTTCATTTGATGAAACTTAATTTTAGTATGTATAATTTAAACAATAAATTGATTAGAATGTAAATAAAAAGAATAGTTACAGTTACCTAATTCATTTGATTAAACTGAACATGGGTTTAGTTGGAATTTCTTAATAAATTTGAGTTAACTCTACTCAAAACAGTTGAGCAGAAATTATAAATAAAAATAGGCTGAAATTAGTTGGAAATAATGAGTACAATTTACTTAAAAAATATGTCTGGATTTAGATACATTTATTTCGTGCATTTACTTACCTAAAAAAAATTAAGTAAATTCAACACATCATTTTTTTCAGTGTAACATTCAAAGAACACTTATCAAATATTCTAAACCTTTCTACAGGACTGGGGTTTGTTCTGAAAATGGCAAAATTGTACCCAGCTGATGAAGCACAATAAGTGCCTGACTGGACCTTCGTGGTTATTTGCATATGGCTGCAGACACTGTGCACTGAAACGGAAGTGAACCTGTTTACATTTGTTAGGTGACATGAATACGCTCAATGTCACCAGCGTGTCTGGAGGGACTGAGGGGTGACGGGTGTCCGCCTGCGCTCCCGTGCCCGCTGGGCCGCTGTGGGGTTGGAGACAGTGTGACCCCATTAGAGACAGGACGTGGCACCAGCCGGCGTCCCGCCCCGCTCATCGGATTACCACAGCATGGAGCGAAGGATCCTGTTTCTATTGATCTGCATAGGAAAAGGGCCGAGCTAAATGCTTAGAGAGGTGAAATTTAAAGCGCAGAGGTGCTTTGAAGGACAGTGGGAGGGCCTCTTTATGATGGGAGGATGAGGGGATGTGACCCTGGACTGGAGAGAGCCTGAAGTCTCCAGGCCACTGCAGTTTTCCTGATACGAAGGAAACTGCTGCTGATGAGGCTCTGTGTCATGCACCCTTCCTTCAAGAAAGTATGATTGTTCCTAATTGGCTCAGAGGAGGAAGGCCGCCCTGTCCTCATTAAAAAACACACCTTTTTTATAGGAAGGGCTTTATAAAGCTTTTTACTCTAATGACTCAAACAGACAATGTTGAACAGGTTTGCCCCACAGTTTATTTATATCATCCACCAGCAGTATTACCCGGAAGTGGTCAAGCATTCTTTGCTTCCATGTGCTTTAGTTTTAAAGACCCAGGACCATCGTGCATGTCGGTAGTTGCACTGGAAGAATGACTTATTACATGCTACCTATTTCACCCACTAAGGCCATGAGACACATAACATATGATGAATTAAGTGTTGGCCATTCTTTACAGAGAACAGTGGCACCGTGCCACCTTGTTTTGGTTCGCTTGCGTCGATGCTTAATCCCACCACAAGAGGGCAGCTGCGATCTATTATTATAACACCGCCGCAGGGTCGTTAACGCGCTTTCTTTTTGTTAGGAGGAAAAAGATGCTGTGCAACCCCCCCCCCGAAGCAAAAACACGTATCTTAACAACCAAATAAATGTCTTTGGCTCTCCGTTCGGTCCTCGCAGTCGGGCTGCTACACTTCCCACCATTCTCACCCTTTCGCAGTGTCCTTGGCGGTTTCCTCTCCGTCGGAATTGGTCCAGAGCGCTGAGGCTGAAAGCTGTTCCATTTGGATAATTTAGACAGACAACGCAAAGAAGCTTAAATGGATCTTCGGCATATACTGTATTTATTTCTGCAGCTATCGACCCCCCCTCCTCAAATGAATAGATGACAGGAATCCCCCCGCTTTAAAATACACTGTATGCCAAAAGCATCATTTGGGTTCGAATATAGAACATTTCCGTTCATGTAGACAAAACACACAGGTAGTCCGACACAATACACAGTCTCCTTCCCCCATGTAATGGAAGAAAGATAATACACAACTCCTGCTTGTTTATTGTAACACCGAGGGTCATTAAGTTTCCATCACCTTCAACTTCCATTAAGGCTCCGGTGCTCGTCTATTTGGCGGCCAGAGGGGGATGGAGGGGGTGGGGGGGGGGGGGGGGGGGGCAATCTGCTGAAGCATGATGGCATCGTTCTCCGTGCATTGGCGTTTCTCACCGAGTTCATTATTCACGTGAGAGGGAGCGCGCGACCCTCTCCGGAGCGACCGGCTGCACTGTGCCACGGATTCCTGCAGGCGCCCTCCGCGCCATGCGCTCTCTCCCCGGGTCCTGACGCACTCGCAGAGGACGGTCCTCCGCTGTCACCCCGCCGTATAGGGAGGGAGGAGAGAGGGAGGAGAGAGCGAGAGAAACAGAGAGGGAGAGAGCGAGAGAGAGAGGAAGAGAGAGAGAGAGGGCAAACTTTACGCGGTAGTGGTTGAGGCGCTTTACGGGCTCACCTTGGTCAACCACCGAACGAACATACCTTCGATCCCATTCCCCAAATCCACAAGTGACAGACAGCGGCGAGGACCCCCCCCCCCCTCTCCTCACCCCGCCTCGCTCCCCAAACCACCCGCCAGCCGGAGAGACGCGGGCTGCATCCTCTTAAGCCGTTCATGCCGGATAAAGTTCATGACCAACGTGGTAGAGGAGAGGGGACAACGGCTGGACGGCACACACCTTTCGATAAACTTATCGGGAAGTCGCTCGTCGCCGTCTGAAATGGGCACCTTGCGTGACCTCCAGTACGCGCTCCAGGAGAAGATCGAGGAGCTGCGGCAGAGGGACGCGCTCATCGACGAGCTGGAGCTGGAGCTCGACCAGAAAGACGAGCTCATACAGAGACTGCAGACCGAGCTGGACAAATACCGCTCCGTTATCAAACCGGCAACCCAGGTCGTCAAGCAGAACGATCTGCACGAGCAGCAGAGGACGAAGAGGCAGGCGATTTCGGCCGAACCCACAGCCTTCGACATCCAGGATCTTAGCCATGTCACCCTACCTTTCTACCCCAAAAGCCCACAGTAGGTGTCCTAATTATACAAAAAACATATTGCTCATGATGATGTTTTTTTACGCAATAGCTCCGGTGTGACTTTTATTTGTTACCACGTTGCCTTTCCGATTGCTGCGCGTAATGTCACGTGTGGCGCAGCAGGTACGACACCTGTAGCCGCTATGAATGAGGAGGTGCTCTTTAACACACACACACACATGCACACGCGCACTCACAAACGCACGGACGTTTGATATGATATGGTGCCGTCAACTATGAAAATTAGGGAAACGATGTCAGGAAACTGTCTCTATGGCGACACAGACTTATCAATAGAATTATCAGCAGTTGGCTGATAAAAGGCTGGATACGCCTGATCTCAGTTTGGCTTCCGAGAATAAGACATTTCCATCCGGTGATGGGACTCTGTACAGAGCTGGTGACTTCTGCCTCGTCTGATTTACTAGTGTCATTGTATACAAGCAGTGAGCCTGTGAGAGACTGTCTCAACAGGCCCTCAGTGCATGTTTACCTTATGATTTGCCTACTCCCCCCTCTCTCTCTCTCTTTGCTCTCCCTCTCTCTATCTTTCTTCTTTTAAAACTCTCACCAAAACATCTCTGTCCTGCCCGGCCTCCGTTGGCAACTGCACCCGGTACTGAAATAGCCATCTGTTGTGAAAAAGTGCAGCTGCCTGTTGGGTTTGAACTTGAAGGTTGTGTCATTATGAATCGATGCACTTTACCCCCCTGGTGGACACGACAAACGGCTACTCTTCATTCTGTAAGCATGACAAATAGACATTAAAAGGAATTTAGTACTCACATGATTGCTTTAATTTCATCCCATCACATGTCTTTGCCATCATGTTGCTGTCTCCAGACTGAGGGGTGAAAGGCCATTAGTCTTTGTCGTACCTTTCAGCTTGGTCAGTTGGCTAAATAACATGGAAAGCACACTGGTACCTTGTGTTATGTTATTTGGTCTTTGCCTCACTCTTTTCGTGAGACCTGGGACTCTGTGTAAAAGCAGATAAGGAGAACCAAATGTGAGCATTTCATTATGATACCAAGCTTTTATTGTATATACATGATTTCATGTGTTTTCCGAAAGAGGCTGTCACGTATTGCCTCCACTGGAAAAGACCCAAACGCAGATTTGTTAGTCACCATGTATTTTATTCGTGAAAAGGAGGCACCGGACTAGGAGGTGACGGGGTGGTGACGGCGGTCCCGGATTCCAGAGGTGGGGGAAAAACAGTGAGCGGGATTCCCGGGGAGGTGCGTGGGCCATGCGGCCCGTTCAGGTGCAAACAAGACTAACAATCCGGCGGGGAAGAGGCTTCGGGGCCGCTCCTAAATACCTCCCCTGATTGGAAGGCAGCAACAGGTGGGTGATTGTGGATGAGACGCAGCTGGGCCCTGCTCTCACCTCCGTGCTGACGTCCGGCCCCCTCGAGTGCTGGTTGGTGCCAACACACCGACGCCTCCTGAGGGTGGCGACCTGACAGTACCCCCTCTCCGACGGGTGTCTCCAGACACCCCACCAGGCCTGTCTGGCCGACGGCGATGGTAGTCCCTCACCATGACGGCGTCCAGGATCTGGCGGCGGGGAATCCAGCACCGCTCCTCTGGACCAAAACCCTCCCAATCCACTAGGTATTGGGTTCCCCGGCCCCGGCGTCTGGAGTCCAGAATCCTACGCACTGTGTAAGCCGGAGCACCGTCAATGATCCGTGGTGGGGGGGGTCGCGGGGGAGGGGGCAGGAGGGGGCTGAGGAGGACCGGTTTAAGACGGGACACGTGGAAAGTGGGGTGAACACGAAGGGACCTAGGTAACTTCAACCGGACCGCAACCGGGTTGATGACCCCTTCAATTACGAACGGGCCAATGAATCTCTGAGACAGTTTTCTAGACTCCGTCCTCAGTGGAAGGTCTTTAGTGGACAGCCAGACCTTGTCACCTACTTTGTAGGTCGGGGCGGCCGTCCGGTGGCGGTTGGCATGCCGTTGGTAGTGCTCAGAGGAGCGGAGCAAGGCCGCGCGGACTCGATGCCAGGTTCGGTGACAGCGACGGATGTGACTGTGTACGGAGGGCACGGCGATGTCTCTCTCCTGGGATGGGAAAAGGGGAGGTTGATAGCCGTACAAACATTGAAAAGGGGACATACCTGTTGCGGAAGAGGGCAAGGTGTTGTGCGCATATTCTGCCCAGTAGATTTGGGAGGCCCAGGACCCGGGATTAGCAGACACTAGACATCGAAGAGATATCTCCAGTTTCTGGTTAGCTCTCTCTGCCTGACCATTGGTCTGTGGATGGTATCCCGAGCACAGACTGACTGTGGCCCCAATGGCCCTACAGAAGGCTCTCCAGACAGCCGAGGAAAATTGGGGCCCCCGGTCCGAGACCAGGTCACAAGGCAACCCATGTATGCGAAACACCTCCTTGACAAGGATAGAGGCCGTCTCCTTTGCTGACGGGAGCTTGGGGAGTGGAACGAAATGGGCATACTTGCTGAAACGATCAACCACGGTGAGTACAACTGTGTTACCTTCTGACGGGGGTAGTCCGGTCACGAAGTCCAGTGCCACATGAGACCATGGGCGTCGTGGTATGGGCAGGGGGCGTAAAAATCCGACGCTAGGTCTATTAGATACCTTATTTTGTGCGCACACTTGGCAAGCTGCGACGTATCCCTTTGTGTCGTCAGCCATGGTTGGCCACCAGAACCGTCTCCTTAGAAATGCCATGGTCCGAGCCACTCCGGGATGGCACGTCAGCCTTGAGCCATGAGCCCACTGCAGGACATTAGTTCTCACATTATCTGGCACAAATAGCCGGCCCGGAGGCCCATTACCTGGCCCCGGGTTGACTCTGAGGGCAGAGGTTACCTCGTCTTCTATTCTCCACAGGGCTGCCCCGACCAAGCAGTGTTTGGGGACGATGGTGTCCGGCTCTCGCCCCTCCTCCTCTCTGGAAAACACTCTAGATAGGGCGTCTGGTTTGGTGTTACGTGATCCAGGTCTGTAAGTCAGGGAGAAGGAAAAACGTCCAAAAAACAGGGCCCACCTGGCTTGACGTGAGTTGAGGCGTTTCGCTGACCGGATGTACTCGAGATTCTTATGGTCTGTCCAAACCACAAACGGTAGTTCCGCACCCTCCAACCAATGACGCCATTCCTCTAGGGCGACCTTGACGGCCAGTAGCTCACGGTTGCCCACATCGTAATTGCGCTCGGCCGGGGACAACCGACGCGACAAGTAAGCACAGGGGTGGAGCTTACCGTCCGTCGCGGTGCGTTGGGATAACACCGCTCCCAGCCCCACGTCAGAGGCATCCACCTCGACAACAAACTGCCGGCACGGATCAGGTTGGGCAAGGATGGGAGCAGACGTGAACCGCCTCTTGAGTTCCCCAAACGCCCCCTCTGCTTCTGGGGTCCACACGTAGGGTTTGCTACAGGAGGTAAGTGCAGTAAGGGGAGCGGCGACACTACTGTAATCCCGAATAAACCGTCGGTAAAAGTTAGCAAACCCTAAGAACCTCTGAAGTTGCTTTCTCGTGTCGGGCCTAGGCCATCCAAGTACTGCCTCCACCTTAGCTGGATCCATCCTCACCTGTCCCTCAGAAATGACGTAGCCCAGGAATGAAACAGTGTCGGCATGAAATTCACATTTCTCCGCTTTGGCATATAATTTGTTCTCCAGGAGACGTTGTAGCACCAGGCGGACATGTTGAATGTGTTCGGTGGGGTCTCTAGAAAATATGAGGATGTCATCAAGATACACAAATACGAAACGTCCCAACATGTCTCTGAGCACGTCGTTAACCAGCCCCTGAAATACCGCTGGGGCATTAGTCAATCCAAACGGCATAACTTGATATTCAAAATGCCCCAACGGTGTGTTAAATCCTGTCAACCACTCGTCTCCCTTACGAATTCTCACCAAGTGGTATGCATTACGCAAGTCTAACTTAGTGAAGATTGTGGACCCTTGAAGTGCATCAAAGGCCTCGTTCATGAGTGGTAACGGATACTTATTCTTGATGGTTATCTCGTTTAAACCGCGATAGTCAATACATGGCCGGAGGGAACCGTCCTTCTTGGTGACAAAAAAAAAACCTGCTCCCAATGGAGACGAAGAGGGACGGATGAGCTCGGCGGCGAGCGACTCCTTAATGTATTTCTCCATGGCTACCCGTTCCGGTTTAGAGATGCTGTACAGACGACTACTGGGGAACGTGGAACCAGACTTTAATTCAATCGCGCAGTCGTACGGGCGGTGAGGTGGAAGTGATGAGGCCCGATTCTTACTGAAAACCTCCCCCAGGTCATGGTAGTCAGTGGGGACGAGGGATAGGTCAGCCGCGCATTGGGTGGATCCCTGGCTGTTCTCTAGTCTCGGACTTGCAGACCGCAGGCAATGAGCATGACAAAACTTACTCCAGTTGGTTATCCTAGCCTCTGGCCAGTCGATTACCGGATTGTGTTTAACCAACCACGTAAGTCCTAGAACGATCGGAATCTTAGGGGAGGAAATAATTAACAGGCTGATCTCTTCCTGGTGGTTACCTGAAATAAATAGCTTAACGGGCTCGGTTCGGCTGGTGATCCTGGCCAGCAGCCTGCCGTCAAGAGTAGCAGCCTCAACAGCCCCCTCCAGAGGAGTGGTGTTGAGGCCCAGTTGTCTCACCACATCAGCATCAATAAAACTGTCGTCTGCCCCAGAATCGATTAAAACTTGAAATCGAAAAGACTGACCTTTTGTTGAGAGCGTGGCGTGCAGTGGTGCTCTGGGCCGGGGGTTGGGAGATATGGGTACTTGGCTCGCTAGTATTCTCTCCACATCTAGCGAGCCCTCCTGTTTGATGAGCGCCGAGGACAGGAGGAACGGTAGTGTCCTTGTAGCCCGCAGAAAAGACAGCTGTTGTTGTCAAACCGGCGCCGCCGCTCCTCTTCGTCAAGGTGATATCGGCCTAGTTGCATGGGCTCATGCTCGGGCCTCTCTTCATTGTTGGTCCCCGCTGGTGATCTGGCGTTGTACCTGGGAGGTCCCCCTCCAACAGAATATGAGGTTGCTACCCTTCGGGGGAGGGGTGACTCGCTGCGCCTCCTTTCTCTCTGTCGCTCCCGGCATCGGTTATCTACCCGAATCGCCAATTGAACCAGATCCTCTAAAGTCTCTGGTTCAGGGTATGAAACCAATTCGTCCTTGATCTGGCTACTTAATCCGTTATAAAAAACAGATTCTAAGGCCTCATCGTTCCATCCGCTTTCAACGGCTAGCGTCCGGAACTCAATGGCGTAGTCTGCGACGCCTCGGGTACCTTGCCGCAGCGCGTGTAGTCTCTTGGATGCGTCTCTACCACGCACTGGGTGGTCAAATAATTTACGCATCTCTGAGGTGAACATTGGGTAGGTACTTGCCACATTACTCTGTGTCTCCCATACCGCTGAGGCCCACTCTAAGGCTTTTCCACGTAGCAGTCCAATCACAAAAGCAATCTTTGACCCGTCCGTGGCGAATGAAGTTGGTTGTTGGTCGAAGACCAACCCACATTGTAGTAGGAAGGCTCGACAGCTGCCGAGGTCGCCATCGTACCTCTCCGGGGTAGGAACCTGTGGCTCCCGATGGTAGGGAGGGACTGGCACTGGCGGTGTTTGAGCAGGATCTGGAGCCGGAGCCGGAGGACCAACCGGGGCGCTGAGTCGGTGTTGTATCCCGGCGACACTGGTTGAGAGCTCCTGTAGTCCCTTCATGATCTCCTGAAGTGCTAGGCTGTGTTGATCTAGCAGGGCTCCTTGATTGGTGACGGCCCCGCGGACAGATTGTAGATCTGCTGGGTCCATGTCTTTGGCCGGATTGTTCTGTCACGTATTGCCTCCACTGGAAAAGACCCAAACGCAGATTTGTTAGTCACCATGTATTTTATTCGTGAAAAGGAGGCACCGGACTAGGAGGTGACGGGGTGGTGACGGCGGTCCCGGATTCCAGAGGTGGGGGAAAAACAGTGAGCGGGATTCCCGGGGAGGTGCGTGGGCCATGCGGCCCGTTCAGGTGCAAACAAGACTAACAATCCGGCGGGGAAGAGGCTTCGGGGCCGCTCCTAAATACCTCCCCTGATTGGAAGGCAGCAACAGGTGGGTGATTGTGGATGAGACGCAGCTGGGCCCTGCTCTCACCTCCGTGCTGACGTCCGGCCCCCTCGAGTGCTGGTTGGTGCCAACACACCGACGCCTCCTGAGGGTGGCGACCTGACAGAGGCTTTTAGTGAGACCTTGATGGTGTGTTTGTAATCATCAGCCATTTGCAAAAATACAAAATGCTGCATATTGACAGTGATCCATAGTATGATCTATCTGCAATGTACATGGAGATACATGGAGTTTCAATCTAATCAGCTGTTAATTAGAACGGGAAAGGCTGAAATATTAGGTAATGATGGAAATAAAAAGGAACCGCTTCCTGCAAGGAGGTGGAACTTCAGTCCTTCAATTATCACTTTAATGTTCTGAGCGTCAGCAGGACAGTTACTCTTCTAATTAGCAGAAAAACGAAAAATGATGATGCAAATTACTTGAGCATGTTTTAGCACTGTTCTCCCGTTGGTTAATTACTATGATCACCAGATAGATCTTTAGTAAATTACGCGGGTGCCCTCAAGAAAAAAACATTGCACAAAACTTTGCATTTTCACTTTGTTTTGATTATTGAAGCGCAGCGATATCGTCTGTTGGGCTTTGCTATCCATCCATCTTCAAACCGCTTATCCGTCATACAGGGTCGCAGGGGGGGGGGGGGCTAACTTCGGGCGAGAGGACGTGGCTAAATGTTTAGATTTTTCTTTTATTCTCACACACTTTATCTTCTCTTCAAGGCCCACAGGCCATTGCTCACTCATATGCTATCCACCCCTTTCGCTCCGTCCCCCTTTTGTTTTGTTTAGCCTCTCCCCCTTTTCTGCCACCCCTCTTCTTTTTTCCTCCCAAAAGAGCATATTTTCTCCTTTTAAGGAAGGCCGAACTTGCTCAGCCATAAACTTCACAACGGGATGAAGGCGAATACATCATCCTTACAGAGGGGAGGAAGGCAGATGTTTTCATAAGGGTCTGGTTATAAACGTTGCTTAAAGTCGCTATCAGAGGCTTAAGTGGGGGGGTCCAGGCCGGGGTTGAGAAGGTCAAAGATCTCCTTGGAGTAAAGTAACAGAAAGAGGGTCAATGAGGCGTATTTCCAGAGGAGTGGAGGTCAATTTGGAAAAATAATCACTCCCCAAACCAGCAGAGAATCAAATTACCGAATGGTCCTTCTCACCTACACTTACCAGGGGGATTGCTGGGTGGGATTTTGGAATTTTTCAGAAAAGAAACTCTGTGTCAACAAATGTTTAGGACCCTTACCGTTTTGGTTCATTAAGATAATCACAAATGAACAACACGTAAATGATTTGTGAGCCGTTAATGCAATCGGCTGAACTAAGACTTTAACGTGAAGCTATAAGTGAACTACCGCCGCATTACTTTATGTAAACACCACAAAGCTAAAGGAGCATTAGTCGTCGAGTGATGAGGTATTATAGTCACATTTTAAGACAGTTTTTATGCAAGCGTCTCCCTAAAAGCAAAACAAGCCAAACTGCACATTTCTGGGTTTTATATAGCAAGGGTCCGGTGTGTGTTCGGGCTGGGGGGGCAATCTGCCAAGCCGAACTGCAAGCTATAAGATCTGTAGTGTACAAATATATTATAGTACAAAAATGTTTCCAAAAATATTGACTGTAAGCAACAATAGCTGCTAGATATCAGCCGAGTGAAGTCCATCCTGGCCGAGACCTGTTGAGAGCTTCATCATAAGTATCTATATGAAAACAGCAAAGTGGGAAGTATTTAATCATTCAGTAATACAATTTTACCTCAAGCGACAAGAGGCGGTAAAAACACATTTTGACTTTACTTACGTTTTGAACTTAGGTTCAAGGTTGAGCTTTCAACTCCATTGGATACAAATATAATAAACCCTTGCAGACTCGACAGCGTAAGCATTCAAAATGGGCCCCTTTGTATTTCCTGTAGCAATGTTTGTTAATGCAGCTGACAGGAAGTAAACAGCAAGGCCGGGTAATTAAACAGAAGCTGTTGCCCGAGCAACAGAAGGGCTTTCAAAAGGTCAACTCTATAATATATACATATCTCAAACTCCAACACATCCAAATATTTATGTGTTGGGCTAGTTAAGAAGTGCAATCGTTCCTCTAAAGTGGAAACATGAAGTCATTATTAACGTTATACGGATGAGGAGTATATTTTGTGTTTTTTTTGGGGGGGGCATTTGTAAATTATTTTGGGGGATAACATAATTTTTTTTTCATATATAATATTGATTTTAATTTCATAATAAATCTGTAGCAGTTTGGAGCCCATTTGGGGGACCCAGGCATTACAGCAATATTTAGCTGTGAGAAAAACACAAGGGCGTATTTCACCGAGGATATTTGAGTGTGTAGCGTTGACTAGGGTGTGTGATGTTCATATGGCAGGTGTACCGCTCAGGACCTCAGTCCTCGTCTCTTCTGTGCGGAGTCTCGGCTTAAAAAGAAGACGGTTTAAAGGACATAGATTTCGGCAAAGGAATTTAAAAATAGGTTTGCGAAACCTCAGTCTACCTGATCGTAGCTTTCTCTGATGCTCGAGGGGAGAGTAAGCTACCGAGGAGCCACGGGATCATCTGGCTTGCTGCGCTGTCAAAAGTTCAAATAGGTGAAAAGAAGAAAGAGACAGCAGGGGAACAAGAACCCAAAGTCGAACAAATGAGTTCCTTGCAGTAAATGCTGAAAAGGCATTTCACAAATGACGGAAAAATCTGGGATAATGACGCTACAACCTGACTTGTGTACAGTGGAATTTACATCGTGAAATTGTAACACTCTAGTGTATGAATATCCAACCAATCCAGTTGAGTGAATATCCAACGAATATCCAACCAATCCAGTGTTGACACTCTCATGAGGGCGTACTCTGAGTTTGACACGTAGCTAAAGTTGGCCTTCAGTAACGCCTTCACCCACAAGTATTACTTCTCCCCGGGTGCACAAGCCCAGCTGCCGGCCTCGAAACCCTTTAGCCTGTTGAATACAGAGCACACATGATGAGAATCTTGTTTTTTTTAATGTTATTGAAAGCGCCCTCTGTTGAAACTCAAACCAAAACCAATCACTCAGCTGATGGTGTAAAAAAAAAAAAGTTCAGATTGGAAGATTCTCGCCGGGATGGAACATTTAAAGGGCATCTACGAGAGCTGCTTTTCAGCACAGCCCTTTGAGTCATGGAGGTTTTTCTTTTGAAGGAGCATCAGTAGCTCTTCACAGATTTGTTAATGCATCTCAAGAGTTGTGGGAGAGATGGCCGTGTGACCTTAAAAATGTTTCATTCCTTAAGGGGAAGTAAGACACTATAAGACTATAAAACATAACCTCAGATCATAAATGTGCAGAAGGGGTTTGCTGAAGTTTGTGTTTCTGCGTGTTTTGTGTTGAACCTTTCATGGCAGCAGGTCAGAGAGGCCGGTGTGTTGTGGGAGCACTGCTTCATAAATGCCTTACGGTTTATTTGCCCTTTTAGCTTTGAGCTCCTCCGGTTATCGGCGTCAACAATGCATCCAGAAATCAGTTTCTGAAAAGGGCACGGAGCACAAAAAGGGAAGGTGGTCTCGAATCCTACAGAGCTTGAGAATGATTTTTAGGTTATACAGGTTTTGCTGTATAGACAATGATGACAACATGAGCAACCGCGAGAACTCACTTTTTGGAGTCGGGCGCGTTTCAGATTTCTCTCGGGTCTCTGGATACGTCTGTGTGCTGGGCCTGGCTCGCCTTCACGTGGACATTTTGAATGGTCAAATGTCTCTTCTCCTTTGATGGTTCATAATTAGCGTCCAACGCCTCGTTCCAAACGCTTATTTTACATAATGTCTCCTTTAAGGCCGCCTGACAAAGTGCTCTCTGCACTGAGCTGCACCTAGGCGACTGCAAGTTTCAATTTAATAACATTTTCTGCTGCCCTTGCATAGCAGCTGGTAGAAAAAAAGACCTGTGGAATGCTCAAATGACTCCACAGTGTGAAGGCCTCCTTGGCTACAGGAGTGCATCCCTGAATCAAATCAACTTGCTTCCATTGAGCATGGATTTAGAAAGCCTATTTAATGGCTTATAACGGCATGTAAAGGGAACAAAAAGGTATCACCTTGACGTCTTTGAAATAAGTATTGGTTTTTAAAAAAAGCGGCAACCCAGTAGAAGGGGAGTTTTAATTTCCTGACAAAATATTACCATGCCTGCCTTTAGAACTGGTCAACGTCCTTCAATAAATCTCAGAGAATATATTATCTCAGGCGAGGTTTTTACATTGAAAACAATGGCATACTGATCTGTGTTTGCGCAGCGATGGTCTCATTCTGCTTTGCCTCGTCTCCAGGTCCAAAGACCTGATCAAGGAGGCCATCTTGGACAACGACTTCATGAAGAACCTGGAGCTGTCGCAGATTCAAGAGATCGTGGACTGCATGTACCCTGTGGAGTATGGAAAGGACAGCTGCATCATTAAGGAAGGCGATGTGGGCTCGCTGGTCTACGTCATGGAAGGTAAGCGCACAAACGTACCGTGAAATGAAAAGGGTTAATTTTGGGTGAACCGACGTTCAAGACTCTGTGCTCTGGAATTCGCCCATATCACTTAATGTAATATTATTTTATGAGGTGATCTTCTCTTTTTCATTCTCTTTTAGCAGGGTGGAGGTTTTATACTCGCGTTTTTGGATTTTTTGAAAAGGAGCCTCAACATGATACAGTGTGAGAGCTCTGTTGACAAGAACAACATTCCATGAGGCCTGGCGCTGATGGGATTTAAGAAAGTGCATTTTTGCTTCACAATTTCTCACAACTGATTCTGCTACAAAAGGTTCAGAGAGCCCTCGTCAATGACAATTGATTTAACTTCAGGGAAAATGCCTCAGTCAATGCTAGCACACTATAACTGATCATCAGTTATACGGTTATTATACACATATAATGTTCATTACTTGGAAATTGACCAACCTAATATAGATTACAATATATACGTATAGAACATCTGAATTACTATTATTGCTCTCTGCCTCTCCAAAATCTTCATTACTTGCATTCACCACTCACATCTAATTGCAAGGACTGTGTAGCAGATCTAAAATGGATTAAAAAGGTTTTACGGTGGAAATCATTTCTTCTACCTTAACAAAATGGCAGAACAAAGAGAGGGAATAGAAAATATAGAAACTGAAACCCATTGGCTTGAATGGCATTTAAAGGTTAATTCTTTACTAAGATGAATGCTGATATTGATCAATGTCCCGATTGCTTCCTGTTGGCCACCGATTTAATTTAAGTATTGAGTTGGAAAGACAATTCCCAAATGTGGGAAGTTATACACAATATAATGAGAAATTAAATCTACTGAACGAGGATTTTTTTTCTTTTCTTCATATGTTCATTTCTATGACAAATCCAGATTTCTATAAATACACTCTGGGCTTTGCTCCGTTCAAGCCGAGGCAGGTAGGATTTGTCACATTTGAAAGAGCTCCAGAGACAGACGGTGCCTGTGTGGGATGCCAACAGAAGTTTTATGGCTGCTTTCTGTCTTCAGCTGGTCTTTAGTGAGTCACAGGGTCTGAATTCAAAGACCTTTTGTGGTGCATCTAAGAACCGTGACTTTAAATGTTGTTGTGTTAGGCAGCCGACTCAATCATTAGGATTGGTAAAGCAGCAGACGTCTTTCTCTCTACTGCCATCGTAGACGACACGTAGAAAGTCTAAGATGCACAAACTAGGCGTTTCATCGGGATGGGCGACAATTACATCGGTGCTTAGCACACCTACGCGGCATTCCTTTCACATCCACCGAAATATAGTTAATAGTTATAAAACTGTTGAATAACGCAAGTAAACACAAATACATGGATTAATTTGTCTAATATAAGATAGTTTCCAGATATACCCTTTAATAACCAAACAGACAATACTTGCCGGCGCGCGCAAATTCAAGCTTAACATAACAAACATGTAAGTGAGGGCTGAAAATAAGTATAAAATCCTAATTTTAATTGGTGTGACAATGTGGTCGTGAAGTTAAAAAGCTTTTGCAGATATTAAAACTCAGGACGACTGGCTTAAAGCCAGCATTTCCACCAACATAAGATGTACTTGAGTTTGAGGCAATGAGAAAATTCTAGCACGGTAAAATGCTTAAATACTGATAGGTGCCGTTTTCTGAAAATGCATTTTGCTATAATATATAATACATGTGGTAACGGTACGTTTACTTCAGTAAGGGATTTGAGTGTTTCTATTCACATCAGTGCTAAACTTGTTAGACTTGTTTCTCTTATCTGTAGACTGCAGAGAGTCAGATATGTAAAGAGTCTTACATAAAACAGGCAACATTCAAATGAAATGCAAAACCAAAGAGCGAATTTGACATATTTGGGGTATTGGGCACTGTAAAAACAAATCAGGGGTTGTGTCTTCAATTCCCTTGCAGCCAATTAATTTCAAAATGTGAGACCACATCCCTGTTTATTGCCTCACTGTGTTCTGTTCTAAAGTTGTGGTTGAAAAGATGAAAAAGTAACACGTTCAGTTTTCCAAGAAAAGCAAAGACAGAAATCGCACATTTGGCCAAAAAAAAAAAAAATTGCTACCATTTTGTTGGTACTTGATATATTTTAAGCTCTCACTGTTGTTAGAGCTGCTGGAGTCTGTCGTACCAGCGGTAACTCCCCATGCTAGGTCACAAATGAGCAAGCGTCACACTGACACCATGAATACGTGCAACAGAAAGAGAGGAAAACAAGATACAAATCTGTAAGACAAATATTTATTTGAGGGCTTTTTTATTTCGACAGTCTAAAGATACAACTCATTCAAACAAAAGGCTTCAATTCACCAGTGATCATGTGGCACAAATATTAAATGTTTGGTTAATTGATTTCCATTTTCAAATCCTGAAGGGAAGCTTAACGTGTTTATCTGTCAGCCCTCCCCTGCGGCCCCAAAATCGGTTCTGCTCCACTTCCTGTTCTGCATGTCTCTGTCTCTCTCTATCTCTCTCTCTCACTTGTATCCTTGGCCTGCGAGTTTTCCACCTCTGGCCATGATGTGTTTTGCATAAAAAGCAAACGTTAAAAGCATCAGACCAGGGATTGACGACGACTTTGTGTCAACGTTGGTGGAGGCCCGTTGTAGCCTGAGACCTTTTACAATCCACATGGACGGGATGTCGAGCTGCGCCGTGCCATGTGAAACATACAGCTGGGTCTACTCAACACCGTACATCATTTTCCCAGTAGATGAGTTGTTCACTGATCCGCCACTAGTGTCATTTCTTAGTGAGGCTGCGGGGCTGACATCGCTTATCATGTAACCTAATGAAAACTATGCCAATGCAAAAAAAAATTGAATGATTGTATGTTGCATCATTACATCTGCTTTTTTTATGGGCCTTCCTATTTAAACAATGCACAGGATTTAGCTTTTATTGCAGATGCACCTGACACTCAAAGATCAGACAAAACCGGAGCTGAAGCAACGGAGCGGATTCTCTACAATGAGGCCGCCGCCTCCAGGATCGTTTGTTGTACTTTGGTTGCATCCACCGGTCCACTTAAACATACTGATTGCAACTGAGGCTCACTTCTCCATGGAGATGAGAGAGGCGTTTGATTGGATGTGTCGTCCACGAAGACCCGTACAGGTGGCTGATGATAATAACGAGTATAATCACACGCAATTACCATCAAGCAGTGCCAGGACAGTAAAACCCCCTTGATTTCCTTCATAGTCATCACTCAACTTAGCGTAATAACAGCGCGTTTGCTGAGAGGCAGCCGCGGTCGCGGTAGTACACAACAATGGTACAAGAAAGCCTCAGGTGTAACAGAGCCTATTACTGAGGGTTGATATCACGGTACGTTTGGATATCATAGAAAAGCAGAGATGAGGCCAAAATGCAAGTGAACTTAGACATAAACGGAACACAATCAGTTGAATATAATTCTAAGTCAGTCTCCTGTCAGCTGGGTAGTAAAACATAAAAAAGACTCAAGATAAATGGTTTAGTCTTATATACCTAAATAAGCTCATATTTTAATATCACTTTAGGGTTGAGTTATGGTGATTGATCAGCCTGCACTAAAGTTTTTTTCACATACTATTTTCATTATTGATTAATTTGCCTATCTACAGTTAATTAATTGATAATATGGGTTTTAAATAGAATGCTTGTCCCACAAGTGGTCTAAGGCCTCAATACATCCAATGTTCTATCAATAAATATTTCCATTTGAGAATCTGGAGCAAGTAACTTCAGGTTTTTTAAAAACAGGTCATCTGAGTTGCTTCAGTTCTTGTCATATCTAAAAATAGGCCATGAGATGGTTGAGCTAAATGTCTGTTTTTAGTATGTGAGCAAAGGCTGTACTTCAGTGTCTACATGTAACTGCAGGTTGGAGAGGACAGCTTTACTGCGCAGTTTTTGCTTTATCGTGATAACAGGATGCCTGATGTGTCTCCAAACTGGGTTTAGGTTTGCCAACCATTCATTCACTACTATTCTAACACAGTATGTGAATGAATGGTACACATTCAAACTTTTCTTATTTTGTCTTTTACCTTGTTTGTGAAACAAATACAAGCATTTATAAACAAAAAAAAAAGTTGCCCTAGAGGATGCAGGCATATGCGATATTGGCTCAAAATTATGTATTTTTTCCCACTTCCTACTTTTAGAGGGAATGAGCTGTCTGCCCTCACGTGTTCATAGTTTTAATATGTTTTACCGGGCGGAAAAGTGAGAAGAAGGAGCGTTAATGTTACAGTATGAGTCAGCTCCATATCCCAGGTGTTCACTGTACACTGACAGGTTTTCTGACAGGTTACCATATTCTATGCAACCATTGGTGCGCTGAAGAACATTTCATTCCGTTGAAGGTGTTCAGGGGATTTGAGACGATCCCTCGGATTTGGCACTTTCTCAACACAAATTGGATAGAGTCCCAATTATTTTAGCTGCTCTTAGACAAGGCAAATATAACATTTTGACAGATTTCTTCAACACAACTTCTAGTTTAAGCTTTTATGTCTGAATATGACAGAGAAGAACGTGCTGTTTGGATAACGTCTGAATGACAATGACCGGTGATTCTGAATAACATTGACTAGTGATTCTGAATAACATTGACTAGTGATTCTGAATAACATTGACTAGTGATTCTGAATAACATTGACTAGTGATTCTGAATAACATTGACTAGTGATTCTGAATAACATTGACTGGTGATGTTTGCTCACTGTGACTTGATACTATTTCCTCTCAAGGGGAGGCCTTTGACTCCCTGGCACTCGGTACTTGATTGTGTTGTTGTGAGCGTAGACATCCAAACTATTTGCTTGGATCTCTAATCCAATAAAAATCTTATTTGGAAATGAGTGGCACATTTGTCTGTTTACATTTTGTTTCATGAGACATTTTATCCTGTTAAAAATCTCTGGTAGCTTCCACTAGCACTTAATCTCATCTGTCACCTTGTACAATACCTTACAGCCTGAGTTATGCAACTATCACTTTTTAATCATGAGCTCCATTATTAAATGTGTGAGTTATGCATCTTTAAAACGATGCCAATGGTCAAAAGACCAACGACTGTACTGACTCACCAAGTAACAAGTTGACCACTTTTTGAAGAATCTGTAAGAAATATGATAGATGAATGTCTGTTTGAGACCTGAGACAACAGGACTCGTCCTCTCACTATGCACGAGTCCATAGAGAGACGCTGTGTGTGCTCCCAGGCTCACGAGGCAGAGTAAAGGGAGATGGTCAACTGTCTCATCATGAGCATTAAGTGTGCAATCAACAGGGGCACCTGAGTGTGACTCGGTGTCATACTGCAGCTGTGAGGCATGAAGCAATTTACTTCTATAGATTCTGCTTTTGACACACCATCGCCTAATAATTATGATGTTTTTTGTATATTAATAAGCCAAAATGGAAATAGAGAATCCTTTGGGTTACAGAAATGCATGTGCACAAATCCACTGCACCACGTTGTTGCCTGGCAACTTAACTAATGCAGCTCAGGAAAGCAAAATGCTTGCAGACTTTGAGTTGATTGGCTCCAGATAATGCAGCATGTAGCTCACATTCAATACTACAATGGTTGTCTATTATATCTTGAAAGCACTGGCTTATCGTGGTTCAATCTTGATAGCACTGGCCTTTTGTAGTTCAATAATGAACCTTGACCCACTGCTGAGGACCAAACTCACCCTCGCCTGCTCAAAAGGCTTCTCCGGGGGAACTCGATTTCAACTTCTTTGGACTAAAATCTAATTTAGGACTGACGTTGTGTGGGTTTGTGTTTCTCTCTTAGTAACATGGCATCCAATACTGTTATGACCACGCGATTCAGTCACACGTAGCTGGCACTCTTCGGGGCTGTCAGCTCTCGTGATGACCTGAATGAGGTCATGAAGGCGTCATCTGGGGAAAGGCGTGGGGGGGGGTCTGTAATTGGATTGACATTTAAGCACACTCCTTACTTATACCCCACTCGTCTAAAGTAACACGGGATCAGAATCAGGTAGTAGCCCTTCATCTGTCCACTTAAATGTAGTCACCCCCCCTGTTATAAGGGAATGGAAGCAAGTGCTGAGGGACGAAGCTGCACATTATTGAATGAAACCATGTGTGTAGTGACATTTTTCCATGTCGCTTCAGTCTGAAATGTCACACTATATATACATATATGTACATATAAATTCTCTTACACCATTCCAATTCAAAGCTGAGTTTTACCCAGAGTTAAATTAAGGGCTCAGTGATGAGAATATATGAAAACAAGAAAAGTTTTCTACCCGCTACACCAAATTGAGGTGTTTCCGGACACTGGATAAACATCCAGCAGCATTTGCTGACACACAACAGCCTAATGATGTGAAAAACCTCTTATCAATACGAATATTACGTCCACTAATGTGTCATTAATGTGCAAATGGTGTTCATCCGTGTGTTGCACACTAATAATCTCACCTACTCCAAACAGGGCCCCATCTGCCCTGATCACCCAGTGAAAATACTCTGGCATGTCTGGCAACTGTCTTTTCTCATTTGCCCTCAAAGTCGCTCCTTTGTTACCTTTACATAAATGCACAGACACACGGTTGAGTGTTTTAATTCAAAATGCTCAAATACAAAACCAGAGACGAGCACGTGTTTCCCCTCCGTCACCCCTCACATTTTACCGACGTTGACCCCAATCTGTCCCCTTGTCACCATCTTACTCCCGTCTCTCATCTCCTCCACTTTTCCACAACTGTCTTATTCTTCTTTGGCTGCACCCACCCTCCTGTCCATCTCACTTCATTTTCATTCTGCTATTCTCTGGATAGCCTTTCTTTCATAAACACCCGCTCTCTGTCTCTTTGAGTGAGATGGCTTTTCTTTTTCTTTTTTTTTCAATCCCAAATAAGAATTGATCTCCATTTTCACTCCGCAGAGGCCAATGAATACGCCTCGGAGCAAGCATTAATCCGTGATTGGTGAATTATCCCTGAGCCTTCATCACTCCTTTGTGATTAACAACGCTTTGTGAGAGTTCCTCATCTGGAAAGAACATGAAAGGTGTGTGTGTGTGTGTGTGTGTGAGAGAGAGTGTTTGTTAAGAGGAGTGGAGGAGGAGGAAAATCAGACAAAGACAAAAAGAGCTCACAAACACCATTACGTATTATGCAAATGTGATGGTTGAAACTCAATTTTTTTGCTTTGACTTTGACATTTTTTGACTGTGTGTGTTGAGAGTGATGCTGATATGCTGCTGGGACTAGGTTGGCTGTGTGTTTGCCAAGGTTCACTCTGAGAATACACGATACGGTACGAGTAATACGCTCTGCTAAAGTGATGTATGAATTATTGACGGGAGAAATTGTTGTTGTCCGTGGTTTTTGTCAGTTATTGACAATACTGAAGTAATCCATAATATAGGATAAATGATGGGAATTGCATTTGATCCAGGTGCTCCTTTTACACATAGATCGGCAGAAGGCATTCACATACTTTATACCAGCGCGTGAAATAGCTGCAGAAATAAAGTAATGTAAAGTAAAATGTTGTGCGCTCTGGCTCTGGACCACTTTCTCGCCTGAGGATAGCGAGTCGATGTCGAAACTCCAACAATTGTCTGTGTTCGAGGATTCTATTGAGAAAAACGGAATACTGTGAGACTCGAAAGGCCAATTTCATCAATCAGTGTCTCTGGAGTCTTGGTTTACTGGAGACTTTCAAATAAGGGTTTCTTTTAAATTACTCTTCTCTGAGTGGAGACTTTTTTATTGAGTCTGCCGTGTTAAATTTGTGTCTTTGATACATAAAAGGCTCGACCCTCCAGAATGGAAGTTCTCACATTTTTTGTTGTACAAAGTACAAATCCCTGTTATTAGCTGACAGGAGCAAATTCCTGTTACATCTTAATTATATTGATGCTTTGCCATCTTGTTTTGAGCTTTTATGAAAAGGCTTTTTTTTTTTAAATTAATGATTTCGAAATGATTACACGAACAAAGAAAGGTTAACAATTCTCACCCCATCAAGCAGCATATAATCTTTAATCAGTTGCAGGGAGGGGGCTCACTCAAAAGAGGCTTCCACAACTAATGAATGTACAATTAGCCTGAGCATTACTTTGTGTTTTGTGCTATTTGCAATGCTAACATGCTAAATAGCATGCAGAATATTGTCAACATCCCACCTGCTAAACATTAGCATGTTACCGTCCACTAAAAGCCATTCAGTGCAGCCTTGACTTGAATCCTGGTCTCTTTAATGCATCAAAATATTCAATATGTATGTTTGCGTTCCCATCACACTGACATACAAGATGGTACAAATTTCCATGCAAGTGGCTACAGAAATGAGGGAAGGCTGCGGAAATGAGAGAGGCCCGTGATTGTGGTACTGTAGATGCCATATTAATTTGTATTCTGATGTTGACGCCGCCTACTTAAGTCAAGTCTGCATAAAAGCAACGCCGCACCGCGCGCACATTGCACGGACGCTAACGGCTAATTACAACCCGGTCATTTTGTATGTGAAAACAAAATTGTCATTTTCACGGCCCCCTGCTCAAGCTATCAATCAGCTTGTCAAAACATCAACCATAATCACAGTTTGACGACTAAGAGAGTAGCAGCGAGGGAACCAGGACTGTTCTAATGTTTTAATGCACACAAGGGGATTGCAGCAGGTGTCTAGAGAATGGAATTGAAATGTCTTGTCTCACCTCCAACGTCCAATTACCGTGACTGAGTGAAAGTAGCCTTCATTGTGAAGCTGAGAGGCTCTAAACGTAGACGCCGCGCTACTGTGGGCTGAGTCCCTGTCTTCGAGATAAAGTGATGTAAAAAAAAAAAGGACAAAACCAGCTGGCGCACGTATCCCATCGACGACACCCGTTATTTTTTTTGGGTGTCTTTAGGTTTCGCAAACCACTTGCAGAGAAACTGCAGTGCAATTTCCCCCCGTGCCGATGGCAGGGAGCCCTGCTTGAGGGGGCCACAGTTGAACTGAAAAAATATATGTGAATGGCTCTCATCTCAAATGATACGATGTTCAGCAACACTTACCTATAACGCCAGGTGTCCACTCTTCCTTTGTATGTCCCCGCCTCCCTCCTCCTTTAGAGCTGAGAGCCGACGTGTGCGGCGATGAATCTTAAACCAAACTGTCTGCTCTCATCAATTTTGAAGGAATGGTGGAAGTGAACTGAGTGCCTTCTATCCATAACAGTTAAACGGTACGGCAAGATTAGTCAGTCCACAAATGTTTGAATCGAGTTTAATTTGAATCTCAATCTACTCTGTTTTTCTTCCTCAATTGGATGGATCTTTGAGAAAAACATCGACTCTGACCAGTACAGCAGCCAATGACATTCACAAATAATGTTTTATGTTCTCTTTTTACAACATAAGTGGATTTCAGTGGCACAGAATGGGAACGGCAATCTCTTCCCTCTGTCTACAGATTGGTGGAGTAGTTTACACACACTGCTCCACAAGCTGATGACAGTCAACAAGCATATTTCCTTTTGGAGATGATGCAGATGTGCAACTCTGTGGAACAGTAACAGTAGGACTCTGGGTAAACATCTGCCTTAACAGCTTTCCACCTAAATAGAACGGTTTGTTGCTTGAATTTGAGAGAATGTTATAGCGTTGTAACATATCATTTCAGCTGCATCTAGTATCACACTTCCTCGGACCTGGCTGGATATTAAGGTCTTTAAATCAAGTGCCTGGTCGGTTTGGAGAATGCAGTTTGTTGTGCTGTTGAAATATAC